>NC_142437.1:87336515-87639545 GCF_059453495.1 Arachis ipaensis | reverse complement strand
TCAAGCTCTCCTTCGGAAAAGACTCCAGCCACTTGGCTGCCTTATCCTTGAGTAAGAATGGAAATAAGAGCAGTCTATAGGCGTCAGGATGAACACCATTAGACTTCACTGTGTCACATATTCTCAGGAAGGTGGTTAGATGTTGATTGGGGTCTTCTTGGACACTTCCTCTGAACGAACAGTTGTTCTGAACAAGGGTGATGAGCTGTGGTTTTAGTTCAAAATTGTTGGTATGGATGGTTGGCTTTTGAATGCTACTTCCACAGTTTTCTGGGTTTGGATTGATGTAAGAGCCTAAAACTCTTCTATCCTCCCCAGCATGATTTGCTCGACCTCCTCCGCCATGGTTGTGAGCCTCTTCTTCATGATGGTTCTCCATATTTTCATCCATGTTTGGTTCAAAGTATTCCTCCTCTTCCTCAGCACCAACTACTCTTTTTCCTCTTGCTTCCCTCCTTAATCTAAAGAAGGTCCTCTCAGGTTCAGAATCAAAGGAAGTTGAAGCCCCGCTTCTTCTCCCTGTCATACAACCCACAAGTACAAGCAAGGAAAATAGATGCAGAAAGTATTTCTGTCAGAATGATGGTTAGTGTGAGTGATGCAATATATCAAACAGTTAGTGGGTCAGTGGAATGAATGGTAAATAACTAAAAACGAAAAAGTAGGGGGAAGGGAAGAAATTAACTAAAACTGAAAGTAAATTACTCAAACAGAAAATTAAATCAAACAAAAATAAAATTCTCAATCTAGTTATCTTCCAATTTAATCATTGTTGATGTACAATCAATCCCCGGTAACGGCGCCATAAACTTGATGCACAGAAAACTTGTCTCGTAACAAATTTCCTTCGGCAAGTGTACCGAATTTCATCGTCAAGTAAAAACTCACAATAGAGTGAGGTCGAATCCCACAGAGATTGATTGATCAAGCAACTTTAATTAGAGGAATGTTCTAGTTGAGCGAATCAGAATTTGAGTTGAGAATTACAGAAAATAAAATGGCGGGAAAGTAAATAACAGAAAAAGTAAATGCTAGAAATAAAGAGCTAAAAGTAAATGACGGAAAGTAAATTGCAGAATTGTAAATGGGAATGGGGTAACTGCTCATAAAAGTAAATGACAGAAACTAAAGAGAATGGGTAAGATCAGAAATGGGGAGTTCATTGGGCTCAGGAGATGTTGCATTCTCCGGATCAATTTTATTTTCATCTCATCCTCAATCAATGCATTCATTGATCTCCTTGGCAATCTTAAGTGATCGAGTTACAATTCCTTGTAATTCAATCTCTCAAATCTTGATCAATAGCCAATTCCTTGGTCAATTGCTCATGAGAAGAGATGAAGTATGGTCACTGATTATACCACATGCATTTTCCAAATCAAGTATTGAGAGGATTATAGTCACATATCCATCCAAACCCAATTTGGTCCAGCATGAGAAAGCATTTCTAGCATGATCTCTTCCTTCCTCTTTCAAGGTTCAGAAGAGATCCAAGTTTGAATAGCTTCTTTTCCAAGATAACTATCCAATTGGATGAAGATCGAAAGCTTTCAAGTATAATCAAGAAAACAGATAGAAGAAGAATAATGAAAACTAGTATTGATCCATCAAATTACAACAGAGCTCCCTAACCTAATGAAAGGGGTTTAGTTGTTCATAGCTCTGGAAAATAAAAGCAAAGATGGAGAATACATTATGAAAACAAAACTAGAAGTGCAAAGAATGGCAAAATACAGAGAGTAGTTTTCCCCAATTTTCCAAATCCTATTTTAATTCAAAGCTACTCCTATATATACTACTCTTCCGATCTTCTAGTTGGCTCTTCAAGTCTTGGTATGGGCCTTTGGATCTTGAGTTTGAAGCAGTTATCTTCTTCATTGGGCTTAATTTTACTTGCAGAGAGAAAGTATGAAGTGGGCAGAGACTTTAGCTTAGGACGTTAGTGGTGTTAACGTTTAAGTGGAAATGTGGGTTCGAGAACGTTAGTGACAATCACTTTTTTCACTAACGTTCCTCACCAAAGTAAGAGCAACGTTAACTCCAACGTTAGTGGCACAAACGTTGCTACTAACGTTGCCTCTTTGTCCTTCACACACGTTATTGGGACTTACCTTTCCCAATAACGTTGAGAAGTCTCCCCCTTTCTTACGTTAGAGTCCACGTTAACTTAGTTAACGTGGCTCTTTTAACGTAGGCTTGCCAACCTTCGAGAATGTTAGTGACACTTACCTTTGTCACTAACGTTCCAATGTGCCCCTATTTCTCACGTTAGAGTCCACGTTAACTAGGTTAACGTGGCTTCTAACATGGCCATGCTAGCCATCTCCAACGTTAGTGACAAAGTTGAGTGTCACTAACGTTGGCTCATCATTCCCTTATCCACGTTAGCTTCCACGTTAACTAAGTTAATGTGGGAGTTAACGTGGCTCATAGTGGCTTGTGTGGGTTCATTCCAACGTTAGTGACAATGTTAGGTGTCACTAACGTTGGCGATCACATTCTTGCTTCACGTTAACTTCCACGTTAACTAAGTTAATGTGGGAGTTAACGTGGCTTATGGAGGCTTGGCCAACATTAGTGACAAAGGTGAATGTCACTAACGTTGGCTTCTCTCTTGCTTCTTAACGTTAGAGCCCACGTTAACTAAGTTAACGTGGCTCTTAACGTGGCCACTTATGAGCTTGGTCCAACATTAGTGACAAAGGTAAGTTTCACTAACGTTGGTTCCATTTCCTTTCCTCCACGTTAGAGTTCACGTTAACTTTGTTAACGTGACTCTTAACATGGCAATGATGGCTTCGAGAGCGTTATTGGCGATTACTTTTCTCATTAACTTTGCAAGTTACTCCCATTCCACGTTAGGAGTTACGTTAATTAGATTAACGTGGCTGCTAACGTGGTTCTTCCTTGCTTCCTTTGTCCTGAAATCAAGCAATATAGTGCATCAAAGTTTTAGTCCAAGTCATGGGAAGTACAACATCTAATTTGTCATTAAATTCATGCAAAATCCTCATGAAATCATGTAAAGTGCACAATGTATGCTTGAATCAAGATGTAAGTGAATATCTACCCAAAACTAGCTTATTTTGTAAGGAAATGCATGAAACTACCCTAAAAACAGTAAAGAAAAGGTTAGTGAAACTGGCCAAAATACCCTGGCATCATTGTGATTGTTAAAATGTAACAGTTGTGTATTGTTTAAGAATGAATGGGCAATCTTTGGATTATTGGTGTGATCTGTGTAAATAGTTTACAAAGATAATAATAAAACTGAATAAATAGAACAGAACAAGTAAATTGATAAAACCATATTCTGATTATAACTAAGATATTATCAAACATTGTCAATGGAGTAGCAGCTGATAAACACCAAAATACAGCACCAAAAAGAAATACAATAAGAGCTCCAATTTTAAAGGTTTATAACTACCAAAAGTAAAAGTTAACCATTACAGTGTGGTAATGTGCTACTCCTAAATGAAAATATCCAAAATAAGGAAACAACTAGTGCCTAAATTCCATATGTGATCAGTCAGACTTCAGCAGCCACAACATCCAATTACTTAGTGTTTTTCTTCCTTGGTGGTTTAAACCCTGGAGTTGGAACAAACTTCAAAAAGTTTGCCAACCTAGAAGACGTTGCTGCGCTTGCTCCTTGCCATCACTACTTCCTGATTCATTGACAGTTAAATCCACATGAAGAGGTCCCTTGTCTTTGTTAGTGCTCTTCCCCTTTGCCTGATATCTTGTTATTCTTTTAGGTGGGTTAAATTTGGGTTTGGGTTTGGAAGTGAAGTTAGACTTGGGCTTTGAATGATTTTTCTTGGGCTTCAGAAGGTTCTTGGGCTTTGGAGTTGGCTTCTGATTATGTTTCACAATGGAAGCTGGGTTGGATTTTTTACTGGATTTTGGGTTGGGTCTATAATTGGGTTTGGAATTTCCAGGTTCATCCATGGGGTTGGGCTCTTCATTGGTGGGATTTGTAGTGAGGGGGTCAGCAGCAGGATGGTTTGGAATGGGAGTTGCAGTAGAAGGAATTGTGTTTGTAGTTGAGAGGTTTGGAATTGGGTTTGTAGTCAATTTGTCAACTGGGGTTTGATTTGAGGTATCCACATGTGTTTCTTTGTTACTCTGTAAGTCACCATGTGAAAACTCTTCTACTTCATAATCAAGTAACATCACATCCCTTTTCCCCTCCATCAGTTCAGGTGTGGAAACTCCATGTTCAAAGTACTCCATCATTCATCTCTGCATAGAAGCACATCTCCCTTAGTTCATCATCACTTGTCAGAGCTCTCAGTCCCACCTCCAAGCTCCTTCCGGGAACCAGCCACCAGCACTCAACTACCTTGTCATACCCCAGCTCCTTGAAATAGTTTCTCACGAAAAAACATCTAGGATATCCTCATCTAAATCTTCCAAACAACTTCTATTATCAGGTGAGTAAACCAATTTTCCATCATTATTCTTCTTAAAGGTCCCACCATGGTGGAACATGATATCCAGCAATTTTTCCATCTATAGTGAAAAACAAGTATAACAATTTATCTAATGTATGCTACTGATAATATAATCAACAAACCACAGTACAACATAATCCAATATTATTTAAAAATAGATACTTCATCACATTGCCATTGTAAAAACACCCTCATTCCCTATGTATGCTACTGATAATATAATCAACAAACCACAGTACAACATAATCCAATATTGTTTAAAAACAGATACTTCATCACATTGCCATTGTAAAAACACCCTCATTCCCTATGTGAAAATAGAGCATTGACAAAATCCAAACCCACACCACCCAGTACCCTAAACCCTACCTAATACTATAGCATTCAATAATTTTTCATCAACCAACACAAAATTTCCAACTCAAACTCACAACAATGGATACCAAAACTCTATAAAAGATAAATAAAAAATAGTTTATTCACTGCATGCCTACCTTTGTGTCACGGGATTCACGAGGAAGCTTTGCTCCTTCGTTCCTTCCCCGATTTTGAACGACCGATGAGCACGTTTCGACCCTCTTCAATTTGTCTCACCATAGAAAACCTCGATGGACTACCAGAACCCAGGCTATGGAGCTTTCAATTCAAACGTGATGAAGAAGATGAAGTGACGAAGTCTTTGAATATGGGGGTTATAAGTTTTGGTAACTCCTTCGTGAATGAAGCGGCGTCGTTTTTATTTTTAGCGCCAAATACTAATACGACGCCGTTCTCCATAGTCCAGCATGGCAAAAAAATTTGCTACATCATTGCCGCTGGGAACGACTTTGGATGGAAAAAGGGGAAGGGATTCACTAGGTGCATTTTTTTCAATCTCAGGGACATAAATGGTGCAATTGAAAAGTTAGGGACTAAATCGATGCATTTTGTGAATCTCAGGGACTACTTTGGGGTTTAACTCTTTTATTTGTTAATTCATCAATGAGTTTAGATAAATACTCTAATTAAGAATTTTATCTCTCTAAATTTTTTTTATATTTTCAAAACCGTGACTCTAACTAAGTATTATATGATCAATAGTTTTAAGCTTATTTTAATAAAATAGTTAATATAATTTTATGTTTTAAATTTGGTAGAGAGAGAGAGAGAGAGAGAGAGAGAGAGAGAGAGAGAGAGAGAGAGAGAGAGAGAGAGAGAGAGAGAGAGAGAGAGAGAGTAAACTATTTGTTTTCACCATTTCTCTTATAGTGCTAGCTATTTTAGCATTATGACTCTCAAAAGGAAAACTACACCACAATTAATTTTATAATAAAACTTATTGTTATATAGTAGTTAATAAAAGTTATTTAATATTTTTAAAGTTATAATTTTAACCTATATTGCAATATTCAAAATTTTTTTATTTTTTCTCTTAATAGTATTTTAAAATTGACAAATTTTTATAGAATTTTTTTATTCTTAATATTTTTATTTTGTACAGAACATTGATTGAAAGACTGAAAAAGTGTTAAAAAAAATGAGAGATCAAGGAGAATGTGATAATAATTAAAATAAATTCAATATTTAATAGAATATGTAACAAATGATAATTATATTAGAAAATTTAAATAAATTTTAAAAAATTATGTTAAAATTATTGATATTGTCATTTTATTAGTTATATAATTGTTAAGACACATTACAATATAAAAATTTTTATTTTAATATTATCACTTATTATACTTAAATATTAAGAAACTACAAATTTTTAATTACTCTTTCGTGTATTGACTATTGTTAATCTTTAAAATTCCTCAACTATAATTGTAGAAAATGATAACCGTTTTAATTTTATATTTTAGTTAATTGTAGTTTTATAATAGCAATAAAAATAAGGATTTTCTATGGTGTAGAAGAACCAAATTAAAACTTTCTACACCCATGGAATATTGTGCGAAGATAATAATAGTCTAATGGAAAAACAATTTCTGGTGTGCTACAGTGACTACATATGGGATATATTTTTGGGTTCCATTAAAAGATCAATTAGGGAAGGAGTCAACTTTAATAAAAAAGACTCAACCCATACAATTAAATTACTATCACATCATGATAATAAACTAAAATATCACCAACTAAAGAGACATGCAATAAATATAAAAGAGATTATGCTAAAATCTTAATTGTGCTTATGCTATTAATCAATTCACATTATATCATATTATATTTTTATCTTCTATTGCATAAAATTGCTTGCTATTTTAAAAGTGTGTATACGATGAATTATCTTTGTATTTATTATGTCTTTTTTAGATTTATAAAGAATTTTTATTGTCGTTTTGTCTGTCTTCATACTAACCAACTATGTTAGTCACCATCCCCACTAAACCATTGACACCAAATTTTAAAGCTAATATTGTCCAAGTATTTTATTTGCTAATACAATTACTCTTAAAAAAAAAAATACATAATTTATCTCTACACATATCTATTAGTCTTTTTTATTTAAATGAAATAAAGAGGAATCAATTTTACTTGATTCTTCTCAGTTGTAAATTTTCTTAATCTATTAATATATAAATCGTATTAGAGTAGTGTGTATTAGATATTATATTAAACACTATCATCTAAGACGATTTATGCATAAAACTCCTTCAAAAAATGCTCATAAATCGTTCTACGGCACTAAGCATCCCAAATCATATATAATTCATCCTAGAATAAGATGGTTTAATTTTTTTTTTTTTACCTAAATCACTATAGGATAACACTATTTATGTGCAACTATCTATCTCACACTTCCTAACATGATTAATGTACACCAACTTGCCCCACACTACCCTTTAACACAATTAAATACATTTATTTAAATACATTCATGTTATTTTTAAATTAAAAGAATATATTGATTTAAAATAACAAAAATATATTTATTTAAATTCTAAAATTTTAAATTAATCTACTTGTATTAAGTTCAAAATGATTTAAAATAATATAAATACGTTTATTTAAATTTAAAAAATTTTAAAATAATAAGAATATTTTTATTTAAAATATTTAAATTTTAAATTTTAAATAAACTTACTTATATTAATTTTAAATTTTATTTAAAATAATACAAATAAGTTTATTTAAATTAAAAAATTAAAATAAAAAGTACATTTATTTAAAAAAAATTAATTTAAAAATAATACAAGTGTATTTATTTTTTAGTTAAGAATTAACGGTTTCAAACCGTTAATTTTTTTTAAAAATCGAATAAATATAATTAATCATATGAGTACAATAATACGAATACATATAATTTTATAAAATTAAATTTAATCATTAATTTAAATTATATCTATTTAAATTTCAAATTACAAATTAATATATATTTTATAATTTAAAATTCTAATTATTTAAATAAAATTAAATTGATTGAAAAATAAAAACATACCAATATAATTCAAATCGTATTAAAGCATAAACAAATTTGCTGAGTCCATAAACAAACCTTACATAAATAATAAGTTTAGTCAATGTGATATGTGAATTTTGTGTAAATTTTACGAAAACACAATAAAAAATTAAATCCTAAAAAATAACGTGATTTTAATTTTTTTTGAGAATTAATTTTTTTATATTTTATAATAGAAAAATAAAACATGATTAATATTGAATTGGTCTAATATACTAAATAATTTTATTTTTTTAATGATTTTTAATTATAATTTTAGTTTAAAAAATTTATAGTAAACAATTAACTACAATTTTTCAATTTAAATTAATCAATTTATTTTTATAATAAAATACATATAACCGTGAAAAATCTAATATAATGGCTATATCATATGTCCTATATACTTAAATCACCTATGCCTATTAAGTGTTGTAATTAATCTAGAAATTTGTTCATCAAGTTTATATTAAAAAAATAACTACAATTTTTCAATTTAAATGCCCTATACCCAAGTGCTTTCTCCCCTCTTGTTTCAAAATGTTACTCATCACACTTAACCTAATCTAATATGTCACTTTTATTTAAAAAAAAAAATTTTACTTTTAAAAATTACAATTTTAACAAAATATATTTTAAAAAAACTCAAATAACAAAATAAATTTTTAAAGATATATTTTATTTGACAAAATAAACTAAACATATATAATAACCTAAGGTTTAGAGTTTTGCACGTTAATTGGTGCGTGGTAGAAGTTAGGCCAATTAAGAGATTTTGAATAAGAGAACAGCGTTGCAAGTATAGTTCTTAACTAGCTAAAATCCGCCTTACCAATTTAGAAAGGTGTCACAAAAATTTAGAATAAAAATACTGAGAGTATGAGTCCCAGGTCGCCTCCCAACGTGTTGCAGGAAAGGGTGCTATTTTATTAATTAGAAATTTTTTCGAGAGTTTTGAGAGTTGAATAATTAGCAATTAAAATAATTGTAAATTAAAGCAATAAAAACTAAGAATGATTATTAATATTCTAAATAAAAAGCCTTGACTGGGGGAATGATTAATTGGAAGTTCTATCCTTGTTGGGGTCTCTTAAGTGTAGTATCCAAAAAGGTTGTTGTTTTCACTTAGTTAACCCTTACTAAATAAAGGAAAGTCAAGTGATTGAGCTAACTCTTACTCGCAAATCCTAGTCCTCTCCCTTGGGAAGGTCTAGCGTTAGTAAATACAGAACTAGCCAACAACTTCCAATTTAATCACCACTTAAGCCTTCCAACTCAAGTGTCTCCTTTTAATCAACTCCCATGTCAAGTCTGGAATTTACTCCATTGACATGAATATAACGCTCATAAAAATATAAGAAGAAGACATGATAATTTAAATAAAAGTAGGGATTCAAAATTAATTAAAAATAAAAGTAATTCTTTGCATTAATAATCCATGAAAATAATCCAATTACCACTCTAAACAAGAATTAAGAATATGAAATAAATAAAAGAGTAAGTAAGAAAACAAACTAGAATAATGTCTTCAACGGAGGTGATGACTCTTCCATATCCAAAAGCAAAAGTAGTAAACTATGAATGTAAAGAAAATCTAAAAACTATCCTAATGAGAATATGTGAATGTATCTAAAACTGTATGTCTATTGATGTGTAAGATGTGTGTTGAGTCTCTGCATGTTTCCTGGTTTTATTCTGTATTTCTGGACCGAAAACTGGGTTAAAACGTGGCCTGAAATTGCCCCCAGTGTTTTCTGTTAATTCTGCAGATCACGCAGGTCACGCGTACGCGTCAGTCACGCGTGCGCGTCATTTGCCTAATTTTCATGTCACGCGTACGCGTCGTCCACGCGTTCGCGTCCTTTGTGCAAACTTCAATCCGCGTGTACGCGCCAGGCACGCGTACGCGTCGCTGGAATTTTCTCTATTCCGCGCACTCGCGTGAGCCATGCGCGTGCGTCAGTGTTCGCTGGTCATCTCCTTAGTTTCTTGTGTTCCTTCCATTTTTTCAAGCTTTCTCTCCATTTTCTAAGCCATTCTTGCCCTATGAAACCTGAAACACTTAACACACGGATCACGACATCGAATAGTATAAAGGAGAATTAAAATATATAAATTAAAGATCTCTAGGAAGCAAGTTTTCAACCATAGAATAAAACTAGGAAGGAATTATAAAATCATGCAATTAGTATGAATAAGTGGGTGAAGACTTGATGAAACCACTCAATTAAACACAAGATAAACCATAAAATAGTGGTTTATCAACCTCCCCACACTTAAACATTATCATGTCCTCATGCTTAGTTTAAGGAGATAAAATAAATGAGTAGGGAAAAGTAAGACTCATGCAATGCAATGCAACCTATGTATATGAATGCAACTATATGATAAAATGATTTTGTCTAATTAGTTAAAAATAAATAAGTTTTTCAAGACAAAAATAAATCAAATTCCACTAATTCAAATTATACAGTAAAAACAAGTAAACTTGTAGAAAGACAGCTCATTAAAGCAGGGAACATAGAATTAAGCATTGAATCTTTACTAATGGTGTATATGCACTCTAGTCACTCTAGTGTATAGGGTAATTCACTCTATTCTTCTCTAATCATGCTTTCTAAACCTTGTTCTTCACCTAACCAATCAACAAGTATTTAATGTACCAATGCAACCATCATGAGGTCTTTTCAAGGTTGTAATGGGGCCAAGGTAAAGGTGAGGGTATATATATGGCTAAGTGAGCTATAAATTGAATCCTTGATTAACCTAAGCTCTTACTTATACATACTCTATATTCTTCTTAAATCATGTCTAGCTACCCATTTTTTTCACTTTTGTATTACATACTCATGCATCAACTTTTCTCTTAACTTGTATCACATATGCATTGATTTTTATTGAACTTAACTTTGGGGTAATTTTGTCCCCTTATTCATTTATTTAATTACTTAATTATTTGAACATTTTTAGATTTTTTTTTATAAATAGAAAAATAAACATAGCTTATCAATGCGTATGGATTTATAAATTTTCTAGTTTCACATGAGTAGGTACCCAAATTCCAAATATTTTATCAATGTAAAAACTTATGACATTCCCTTGTTAACCCATGTTTCTCCAGTTTTCCCACACTTAATTGACACACAATCTCTATCTTAAGCTAACCAAATATTCAAATTGGGGTATTGCTTGTTTTTTCGCTTAAGGCTATTGATGTGATAAAATATAGAACAAATGGGATTAAAAGGCTCAAATTGGCTAACAAAGGTAATTGAAAGGGTAGGCTATTTGGGATAAGTGAGTTAATAAAATAATGGCCTCAATCAAATGCATGCATATAACACATTAAACATTGGACATATAGGATGGAGCAAAATATAGATTACAATTATAGAGAAGCAAACACACAAGAATAAAATTTTTATGGTTAAATAATGTAACCATGTCATTAAGCTCAAGTCTCACAGGTTGTGTGTTCTAGCTTTTAACTATGTTCCAAATACAATTTCCAAACAAGTTTAACACAAAAATTTTGAATTAAATTAGTGAAAATTTTCAAAAATATAGGGTCTTAAAAAGAAACTTATTATTTTTCTAACCAATTAGAACATGCATGCAAATAACCTATTACTATGCATTTTATCCTATTCTAACAAAAGAAAAATTAAATAAATATCCTATTCTATTGGTGCTAAGAAAAAGAAATTACCTCCGGAAGTCAGGTACTGACCGACCTCTCCACACTTAAAGCTTGGCACCGTCCTCGGTGCCATCAGTCAGGAACAACGGGGGGCTGGTAGCAGCATCTCCACAATCGGGACTGTCATGGCTTCCTGTGCTGGTAAATGAAGTGGAGTCTGGAGTGTCTGGTTCTTCTTCAGGTGGGTGGTTACCAACAAGGAGCTCCTTGAGGCATGTAAATCGGCGCTTGTTACGGCGCTCCCTTTGCTTTCCTTTCCAGTCAAGCCAGTCTAGCCTCTCAAGTATCTGATGGAGCAGTTGGTTTGTTGAAGGTGCTTGTGATATGGAAGGAGAAGGAATATCTTTGGCCGATTCTGCAGGCCGGCTAGCAGTGGCTGCTGGAGGTCTGATATATTTCCCGTTAGGGATGACTTGATCATTCCATGGGATCATGGCCTTGGTGTCCCCAGCTCTGTAGGATATTCCGGCTGCTGAGACTAGATCTGAAACCAAGGCGGGAAAAGGTAGGTTGCCTGCGATCTGTACGTGTCCCATAGCATGCCGAATGTGTCTTGGTAAATTGAGGTGCTGGTCTGTAAGGATACACCAGAGTAGAACAGCCATGTCTGCGGTGAAGGAGGACTCGTGAGTTCTCAGAAAGACGTAATGGGACATAATCTGTGCCCATACTCGAGCCTCCAAGGTGAGTGCGGAAGCCAATATGCTCTTTGGTCGAGAACGATGGTATCCATAGATCCATCTGCTGCCAGGTTGTGCTATAACTCTGAGAACGGCGTCCTAGTCAAATTGGTATGTCTGGCGTTTGAATAAGGCTTCTTAGAATGCGTCCAATCCTTCTGGTGCACGGAGAAGATCTAAAGCTTGTTGAATGGCCTCTTCAGTTATGGGAACTTGCTTTTGACGGACATAGACAGACTGCATGGTTGGAATGTGAAAATTGGAGTAGAATTCAACTACCCATGGAAGGTTAACCTGCCGTGGCTGTCTCCGTAGGAATCCCCATTGTCTGCGCTTAATGAGTGGCTCAACATATTCAATAATGTGGATCAGAAGAATGAGAAGGTGCTCATTGTTATAGTTTCTCTCAGCTAGGATGGGGAACATCTGCTCACAGTAGCGGTTAGTGAACCGCGCAGTGTCCTTTGCTGGAAAAGCTTTCTCTTTTTCATCGACCTTGATGATCCTCTTGATTCATTTTGTTGAGGGCTTTACTGCTGTTGAAGATGGCTCTGCCACTAATGCTCTTTTTGTTCCTTTGGTGGTTTGGGAGTAGCTCTCTCTTTACCCTTCTTGGTGGCCATCCTGAAAAGGGAAGAGGTAAGTACATGTAAAGCTAAGGGTTCGAGCAAGGGAGAGGATAGTACAAGTGATAATCAATGCACGGTAAAGAAGGATATCGTTAACACATGGTCATGACGACATGTGAAAAGTTCATCAATGGAAATATAGCAAGTGCATGTGATGGCAATTAAATGCAAGATGTTTATTGGCATGCTGGCAAAGGCATGAGTAGCATAGATCAAGCATTAAATGTCTAAGTTTGATTATCAACTCTTTCAAACTAACAATCTGTTTGTATTGACAATTATATTTAATCAAAAAAATATAAAAGGGGTTTTGTGAAAAACAGGCATTAGAGTAGTAGAATAGAAAAAATTAAAATAATGCACAATGCCATACGGGCTTTTTCACAAACACATAGCATGCATGGTAAATATGTTATTGAAAGTAGTAAATTGAATCATGCAAGCAACCCTTTAAGAAGTAATATTAATTGTCAAACAATTTCACAATAACTCACAAGCAAAATATAGAAGAAAATAATCACCCAATTAAATTTCTAACACCAATTAAAGGAATAAAAAGAAAAAGAAAGAAAAAGAAAATATAGATAATGAAAGTAAAAAGAAAAAGAAGAAGAAAACATGAATAAAAAAATAATAATAGAAAAGTAAAAAGGGAAGAAAGAAAGAAAAGAACCTTGATAATGGATGTTAAAAATAAGGGAGGGAGAAAGTAAAAAGTGAGAAGGGATAAAGAAGGGAGAAGAGAGAAGAAAGAAATAAGAAGGGAAAAGAAAAAGATTTGGATTTAGGGAAGAAAAGATAAGATATCTGGCTCTGATATGGATAAGCTGTGCGTCGCATGTGACGCGAACGCATGGAGCCTGCGTTTGCGTGATTTGTGATAATTTCAGGTGACGCAGACACGTGGGTAATGCGCACGCGTGACCTGATTTGTGCTATTGGCGCGACTGCAGCCTTGCGTACGCACAACTCTCTGTTTTATACTCATTTTGCAAAAATTATGGGTGACGCGTGCGCGTGGGTGACGCGCACGCGTGAATGGCCATATTTTGAAAAACGACGCGGCCGCGTGGGGCACGCGTTCGTGTGTAGGGCTTGTGCTTCCAGCACCATTCCAGCCCTACTCCATCATAACTTGCTGACATATACCTCTTTACGTTAATTTTTCAGAGCCATGCGTGTGCGTGGGTGACGCCCACGCATGGGGAGACTATTTTTCAAAATGACGCGGGCGCGTCAGCGACGCGCTCGCGTGGGTATGTTTGTGCCTAAGGCACGCCTCCAGCCACGCTTTCGCGTGACTCTCTGCTTCTTTTCTTCTCGTTTTGAAGGCACCTATGACGCGGACGCGTCAGCGACGCTTGCGCGTCGCATGCCTCTTTTTTTTTTTTATGCAGAATGCAAATGCAAATGCAGGCTATATGCAGCTATATGCAGAGATTATAAGAAGAGTCATTAACAAAAACAAAAATAGAATAAAGTAAAATAAAACTAAGACTAAAACTGAACAATCATACCATGGTGGGGTGTCTCCCACCTAGCACTTTGCTTTTACGTCCTTAAGTTGGACGTCTTCAGGCTCATTTTGCTTCTATTGGTGGGTCTTCCAAAAGGAAAACCTCTAATTCTTTGTGATCCTTCATCTTCTCAGCATGATAAAGCTTCAGGCGATGTCCATTGACCTTCATGAATTTGGAGCTAGAAGGATGACGCAGGTGAAAGACTCCGTATGACTCTACCTTCTCTACTCTATAGGGACCTTCCCATCTTGATCTCAATTTACCTGGCATAAGCCTCAGTCTGGAGTTATAAAGAAGAACTAACTCCACTGGTCTGAATTCTCTCCTATTTATGTGCTTGTCATGGACAGCCTTTATCTTCTCTTTGTATCACCTGAAGTTGTCATATGCTTCTAGGCGAAGATTCTCCAATTCTGCTAGTTGCAGCTTTCTTTCAGCACCAGATTCTTCAAACTTCATATTGCATTCCCTTACAGCCCAGAAAGCCTTGTGTTCCACCTCTACTGGAAGGTGGCAAGCCTTTCCGTACACCAAGCGGAAGGGGCTCATCCCAATGGGTGTCTTGTACGATGTTTTATATGCCCAGAGTGCATCTTGTAGCCTGCACTCCAGTCTTTCCTATGGGGCTTTACTATCTTCTCCAGAATGCATTTGATTTCTCTGTTAGACACTTTTGCTTGTTCATTGGTCTGGGGATGTTAAGCTTTTGCTACTTTGTGGACTATCCCATGCTTCTTCAGTAATCCTGTTAGTCTCCTGTTACAAAAGTGAGTGCCTTGATCGCTCACGATTGCTGGTGGTGATCCAAAGCGACAAATAATATGGTTTCTAACAAAGGAAACAACAGTGTTAGCATCATCAGTACGGGTAAGAATTGCTTCCACCCATTTAGAAACATAATCTACAGCTAACAGTATATAAAGGTAACCATTAGAGTTTGGAAATTGACCCATGAAATCAATGCCCCAAACATAAAAATTTCACAGAAAAGCATAATCTGTTGAGGCATCTCATCCCTCTTGGATATATTACCAAATCTTTGGCATAGGGAACAAGATTTACAAAATTCAGCAGCATCTTTAAAAAGAGTAGGTGGTGCACGAAATCGTGATTGTTCATTCCTTGGTAACGGCGCCAAAAACTTAATACGCACGTTCATAATCTTAGTTCTTTGTCACAACTTCGCACAACTAACCAGCAAGTGCACTTGGTCGTCCAAGTAATAAACCTTACGTGAGTAAGGGTCGATCCCACGGAGATTGTCGGCTTGAAGCAAGCCATGGTCACCTTGTAAGTCTCAGTCAGGCGGATTCAAATGGTTATGAAGATTTGATAATTAAAACATAATTAAAATATAAAATAGGATAGAAATACTTATGTAATTCATTGGTGAGAATTTCAGATAAGCGTATGGAGATGCTTTTGTTCCTTCTGACCCTCTGCTTTCCTACTGCTTTCATCCAATCATTTATACTCCTTTCCATGGCAAGCTGTATATTGGGCATCACTGTTGTCAATGGCTACATCCCGTCCTCTCAGTGAAAATGGTCCAAATGCGCTGTCACCGCATGGCTAATCATCTTTCGGTTCTCGATCATGCTAGAATAGGATTCAGTAATCCTTTTGCGTCTGTCACTACGCCCAGCACTCGCGAGTTTGAAGCTCGTCACAGCCATCCCTTCCCAGATCCTACTCGGAATACCACAGACAAGGTTTAGACTTTCCAGATCTCAAGAATGGCCGCCAATAATTCTAGCCTATACCACGAAGACTCTGATCGTAGATCAGGAGGCTAAGAGATATGCATTCAAGCTTGTTTTCACGTAGAATGGAAGTGTTTGTCAGGCACGCGTTCATAGGTGAGAATGATGATGAGCGTCACATAATCATCACATTCATCATGTTCTTGTGTGCGAATGAATATCTTAGAGAAGAAATAGGCTTGAGTTGAATAGAAAAACAATAGTACTTTGCATTAATTCATGAGGAACAGCAGAGCTCCACACCTTAATCTATGGTGTGTAGAAACTCTACCGTTGAAAATACATAAGAACAAGGTCCAGGCATGGCCGAATGGCCAGCCCCCAAGTCTCAGGAAAAACCTTCCCAAGATCTAAAAATGATCCAAAGATATAAATATAATAGTAAAAAGTCCTATTTATACTAAACTAGTTACTAGGGTTTACAGAGATAAGTAAATGATGCAGAAATCCACTTCTGGGCCCACTTGGTGTGTGCTTGGGCTGAGCATTGAGCTTTCATATGTAGAGGTCTTCCTTGGAGTTGAACGCCAGTTTGTAACTTTTTTCTGGCGTTTAACTCTGCTTTGCAACTTGTTTCTGGCGTTTAACGCCAGAATAGGGCAGAAAGCTGGCGTTAAACGCCAGTTTGTGTCATCTAAACTTGGGCAAAATATGTAATATTACATATTGCTAGAAATCCCTGGATGTCTACTTTCCAACGCAATTGAGAGCGCGCCATTTAGGTTTCTGTAGCTCCAGAAAATCCACTTTGAATGCAGATAGGTCAGAATCCAACAGCATCTGCAGTCCTTCTTCAGCCTCTGAATCAGATTTTTGCTCAGGTCCCTCAATTTCAACCAGAAATTACCTGAAATCACAGAAAAATACACAAACTCATAGTAAGGTCCAGAAATGTGATTTTTATTTAAAAACTAATAAAAATATATTAAAAACTAACTAAATCATACTAAAAACTATGTAAAAACAATGCCAAAAAGCGTATAAATTATCCGCTCATCACAACACCAAACTTAAATTGTTGCTTGTCCCCAAGCAAATGAAAATCAAATAGGATAAAAAGAAGAGAATATACTATAAATCCCAAAATATCAATGAAACTTAGCTCCAATCAGATGAGCGGGACTAGTAGCTTTTTGCCTCTGAACAGTTTTGGCATCTCACTTTATCCTTTGAAGTTCAGAATGATTGGCATCTATAGGAACTCAGAATTCAGATAGTGTTATTGATTCTCCTAGTTCAGTATGTTGATTCTTGAACACAGCTACTTTATGAGTCTTGGCCGTGGCCCTAAGCACTTTGTTTTCCAGTATTACCACCGGATACATAAATGCCACAGACACATAACTGGATGAACCTTTTCAGATTGTGACTCAGCTTTGCTAGAGTCCCCAATTAGAGGTGTCCAGGGTTCTTAAGCACACTCTTTTTTTTTTGCTTTGGACCTCGACTTTAACCGCTCAGTCTCAAGCTTTTGGCTTGACACCTTCACGCCACAAGCACATGGTTAGGGACAGCTTGGTTTAGCCGCTTAGGCCAGGATTTCATTCCTTTGGGCCCTCCTATCCACTGATGCTCAAAACCTTGGATCCTTTTTATTACCCTTGCCTTTTGGTTTTAAGGGCTATTGACTTTTTCTGCTTGCTTTTTCTTTTTCTTTATTATTATAAATTTTTTTCGCCAATTATTTTTTTCTTTTTTTTGCAAGCTTTGTTCTTCACTACTTTTTCTTGCTTCAAGAATCATTTTTATGATTTTTCAGATCATCAAATAACATTTTTCCTTTTTCATCATTCTTTCAAGAGCCAACAATTTTAACATTCATAAACAACAAATTCAAAAGACATATGCACTGTTCAAGCATTCATTAAGAAAATAAAAAGTATTGTCACCACATCAAAATAATTAAACTAGTTTCAAGGATGAATTCGAAATCATGTACTTCTTGTTCTTTTGTGATTAAAAGAATTTTTTATTTAAGAAAGGTGATGGATTCATAGGACATTCATAGCCTTAAGACATGGACACTTAGACATTAGTGATCATATAGTAAAGACACAAACATAAATAAAACATAAGGCTCAAGAACCGAAAAACAGAAAAATAAGAACAAAGAGATTAAGGAACGGGTCCACCTTAGTGAGGGTGGCGTCTTCCTCTTCTTGAAGAACCAATAGTGCTCTTGAGCTCCTCTATGTCTCTTCCTTGCCTTTGTTGTTCCTCCCTCATAGCTCTTTGATCTTCTCTAATCTCATGGAGAATGATGGAGTGCTCTTGGTGCTCCATCCTTAGTTGTCCCATGTTGGAACTTAATTCTCCTAGGGAAGTGTTGATTTGCTCCCAATAGTTTTGTGGAGGAAAGTGCATCCCTTGAGGCATCTCAGGGATTTCACGGTGAGGAATTTCCTCATGCTCTTGTTGAGGTCCATGATCTCTTGTTTGTTCCATTCTTTTCTTAGTGATGGGCTTATCCTCATCAATGAGGATGTCTCCCTCTATGTCAATTCCAGCTGAACTGCAGAGGTAACAAATGAGGTGAGAAAAGGCTAACCTTGCCAAAGTGGATGACTTGTCAGCCACCTTGTAGAATTCTTGAGGTATAATCTCATGAACTTCCACTTCCTCCCAATCATGATACTATGGATCATGATGGCCCGGTGTACAGTAACTTCAGACCGGTTGCTAGTAGGAATAATTGAGTGTTGAATGAACTCCAACCATCCTCTAGCTACAGGCTTAAGGTCTGGTCTTCTCAATTGAACCGGCTTGCCTCTTGAGTCAACTTTCCATTGAGCTCCTTCCACACATATGTCCATGAGGACTTGGTCCAACCTTTGATCAAAGTTGACCCTTCTAGTGTAGGGGCATGCGTTTTCTTGCATCATTGGCAAGTTGAACGCCAACCTTACATTTTTCGGACTGAATTCTAAGTATTTCCCCCGAACCATTGTAAGCCAATTCTTTGGATTTGGGTTCCTACTTTGATCATGGTTCCTAGTGATCCATGCGTTTGCATAGAACTCTTGAACCATTAAGATCCCGACTTGTTGAATAGGATTAGAGAGAACTTCCCATCCTTTTCTTCTAATCTCTTGTCGGATCTCTGGATATTCGCTCTTTTTGAGCTTAAAAGGGACCTCAGGGATCACCTTTTTCTTGGCCACAACTTCATAGAAGTGGTCTTGATGGACCTTTGAGATGAATCTCTCCATCTTCCATGACTCAGAGGTGGAAGCAATTGTCTTTTCTTTCCTCTTTCTTGAGGTTTCTCTGGCCTTAGGTGCCATTAATGGTTATGGAAAAACAAAAAGCAATGCTTTTACCACACCAAACTTAAAAGGTTTGCTCGTCCTCGAGCAAAAGAAGAAAGAAAGTAGTAGAAGAAGAAGAAAATGGAGGAGATGGAGGGAGATATGTGGTTTGGCCAAGGGGTAGAAGTAGTGTTTGTGATGTGTGAAAATAGAGTAGTGTTAAGGGGTTTATATAGGGGTGGATGGATGTGAATGGTGAAGGGTATTTGGAGAAGAGTGTTATGAGAAGGTGTGAAGAGAAGAGAAGAAGAGGTGGGGTAGGTGGGGATTCTGTGGGGTCCACAGATCCTGAGGGGTCAAGGACTTAGCATCCCTGCTCCAAGTAGGCGTGCAAAACGCCCTTAGAATGCATGTCTGGCATTTAACGCCAGCTTTTCTCCCATTCTTGGCATTAAACGCCAATTAGATGCTCTGTTCTGGCGTTAAACGCCAGATTGTAGCTTGTTTCTGGCGTTTAACGCCATCTTGATGCTTCTTTCTGGCATTAAATGCCAGTTTGATGCTTCTTACTGGCGTTTAAACGCCAGTAAGCTCTTCCTCCAGGGTGAGCTATTTTTAATGCTGTTTTTCATTATGTTTTTGATTTTTTAGTAGTTTTTGTGACTTCACATGATCATCAACCTAAAGAAAACATAAAATAGCAATGAAAAATAAATAGATATAATTAAATAACATTGGGTTGCCTCCCAACAAGCACTTCTTTAATGTCAATAGCTTGACAGTGAGCTCTCATGGAGCCTCACAGAAAATCAGAGCAATGTTGGGGCCTCTTAACACCAAACTTAGAGTTTGGTTGTGGCTTTCCAACACCAAACTTAGAGTTTGAATGTGGGGGTTTTGTTTGACTCTGTATTGAGAGAAGCTTTTCATGCTTCCTCTCCATGGTTACAGAAGGAGAACCTTGAGTCTTAAATACAAGGTAGTCCTCATTCAGTTGAAGGACCAACTCTCATCTGTTCACATCAATCACAACTTTTACTATGGCTAGAAAGGATCTTCCAAGGATGATGGATTCATCCTCATCCTTCCCAGTGTCTAGGATTATGAAATCAGTAGGGATGTAAAGGCCTTCAACCTTTACTAGCACGTCCTCTACCTGTCCATAAGCCTTTTTCATGGATTTGTCTGCCATCTCTAATGAGAATTTGACAGCTTGTACCTCAAAGATTCTCAGTTTCTCCATTACAGAGAGTGGCATGAGGTTTATCCCTGACCCAAGGTCACACAGAGCTTTCTCAAAGGTCATGGTGCCTATAGTACAAGGTATGAAGAACTTTTCGGGATCTGGTATCTTCTGAGGCAATGTCTGCCTTATCAATGCACTTAGTTCATTGGTGAACAAGGGGGGTTCATCCTCCCAAGTATCATTACCAAATAAACTGGCATTCAACTTCATGATGGCTCCTAGATATTTAGCAACCTGCCCTTCAATGATGTCTTCATCCTCTTCAGAGGAAGAATAGTCATCAGAGCTCATGAATGGTAAAAGGAGGTTCAATGGAATCTCTATGGTATCTAGATGAGCCTCAGATTCCTTTGGTTCCTCAAAGGGAAACTCCTTATTGGTCAGTGAACGTCCCAGGAGGTCTTCCTCACTAGGATTCACGTCCTTCTCCTCCTCTCTGGGTTCGGCCACACCAAGTAAGGTTATGGCCTTGCACTCTCTTTTTGGATTCTCTTCTGTATTGCTTGGGAGAGTACTAGGAGGAGTTTCAGTGACTCTTTTACTCAGCTGGCCCACTTGTGCCTCCAAATTTCGAATGGAGGATCTTGTTTCATTCATGAAACTTAGAGTGGCCTTAGATAGATCAGAGACTATATTTGCTAAGCTAGATGGATTCTGCTCAGAATTCTCTGTCTGTTGCTGAGACGATGATGGAAAAGGCTTGCTATTGCTAAACCTGTCTCTTCCACCATTATTAAAGCCTTGTTGAGGCTTTTGTTGATCTTTCCATGAGAAATTTGGATAATTTCTCCATGAGGGATTATAGGTGTTTCCATAGGGTTCTCCCATGTAATTCACCTCTGCTATTGCAGGGTTCTCAAGATCATAAGCTTCTTCTTCAGAAGATGATTCTTTAGTACTGTTGGATGCAGCTTGCAATCCATTCAAACTCTGAGAAATCATATTGACTTGCTGAGTCAATATTTTATTCTGAGCCAATATGGCATTCAGAGTATCAATTTCAAGAACTCCCTTCCTCTGAGGCATCCCATTATTCACAGGATTCCTTTCAGAAGTGTACATGAACTGGTTATTTGTAACCATGTCAATGAGTTCCTGAGCTTCTGCAGGCGTTTTCTTTAGGTGAATGGATCCACCTGCAGAATGGTCCAATGACATCTTTGATAATTCAGACAGACCATCATAGAATATATGCAGGATGGTCCATTCTAAAAGCATGTCAGAAGGACACTTTTTAGTCAGTTGCTTGTATCTCTCCCAAGCTTCATAGAGGGATTCACCTTCTTTCTGTTTGAAGGTTTGAACATCCACTCTAAGCTTGCTAAGCTTTTGAGGAGGAAAAAACTTGGCTAAGAAAGCCGTGACCAGCTTATCCCAAGAGTTCAGGCTATCTTTAGGTTGAGAGTCCAACCATATTCTAGCTCTGTCTCTTACAGCAAACGGGAAAAGCATAAGCCTGTAGACCTCGGGATCAACCCCATTGGTCTTAACAGTATCACAGATTTGCAAGAATTCAGTTAAGAACTGAAAAGGATCTTCTGATGGAAGTCCATGAAACTTGCAATTCTGTTGCATCAGAGAAACTAATTGAGGCTTTAGCTCAAAATTGTTTGCTCCAATGGCAGGGATTGAGATGCTTCTTCCATGTAAGTTGGAATTTAGTACAGTGAAGTCACCAAGCATCTTCCTTGCATTGTTGTTGGGTTCGGCCATGTCTCCTTCTTTTTCGAAAATTTCTGTCAGATTTTCTCCAGAGAGTTGTGCTTTAGCTTCCCTTAGCTTCCTCTTCAGAGTCCTTTCAGGTTCAGGATCAGCTTCAACAAGAATGTTCTTATCCTTGTTCCTGCTCATATGAAAAAGAAGAGAACAGAAAAGAAAATATGGAATCCTCTATGTCACAGTATAGAGATTCCTTATATGAGTATAAGAAGAGAAGAATGGAAGAAGGAAAAGATAAGAATTCGAACACAGAGGAGAAAAGTGGGTTCGAATTTTTGAGTGAAAGAGGGGTGTTAGTAGATAAATAAATAAATAGAAGGAGATGAGAGGGAGAAGAACTCGAAAATTAAATAAAATAAAAATATTTTTGTTTTTATTTTAAATATTAGTTATAATTCAAAAATACGAAAAGGAATAAAATTAAAATTAAAATTTAAAATAATTAGTTAATGAAAAGAAATTTTGAAAAAGAGGTTAGTGATTTTCAAAAATTAGAGAGAGAATTAGTTAGGTAGTTTTGAAAAAGATAAGAATCAGACAAGATAAGATTAATTGAAAAAGATTTGAAAATCAATTTTGAAAAGATAAGAAGTTAGAAAAGATTTTGAAATTGATTTTAAAAAAAAGATGTGATTGAAATTTATTTTGAAAAGGATTTGAAAAAGAAATTTAAAAAGATTTGATTTTGAAAATTAAAGTTGATTACTTGACTAATAAGAAACTAAAAGATATAATTTTTATGATTTAAAGATTGAACCTTTCTTAATAGGCAAGTAACAAACTTTAAAATTTTTGAATCAATCACCTTAATTGTTAGTAAAGATTTTGAAATGAAATTAAGAAAAAGATTTTGAAGATCATTTTTAAAATCTTCGAAAATAAAAAAAATGAAAAAGATTTGATTTTTGAAAAGGTTTTGAAAAGATAGGATTTTTAAATTGAAAATTTTGACTTGACTCATAAGAAACAATTAAATTTAAAAACTTTTTGACTAAATCAAACCAAATTTTCGAAAATTTATGAGAGAATAAGGGAAAGATATTTTTTTGAATTTTGAATTTTTAATAAAGAGAGAGAAAAACATCAAAATGACTCAAAACATGAAAATTCAAGATCAAAACACATGATGCATGCAAGAATACTTTGAATGTCAAGATGAACACCAAGAACACTTTGAAGATCAAGATGAACATCAAGACTTATTTTTAAAAATTTTTAAGAAAAGAAAAACATGCAAGACACCAAACTTAGAAATTTTCAAACTTTAGACACTAATAATTCAAAAATGCATATGAAAAACAAGAAAAGACACAAAACAAGGAAATGCAAAGATCAAACAAGGAAATTCATCAAGAACAACTTGAAGATCATGAAGAACATTATGCATGAATTTTCGAAAATTTTTATGAAAAATTAGAACATGCAATTGACACCAAACTTAAAATTTGACACTAGACTCAAACAGAAAACACAAAATTATTTTTGGTTTTATGATTTTATTAAAAAATTTTTTGGTATTTTTCAAAAATTATTTTGAAAAAGAAAATAAGGATTTCAAAATTTCTAATGAGAATTCCAGGAATCATGCAAAGTTAGTCTAAAGCTCCGGTCTAGGAATTAGACATGGCTTACTAGCTAGCCAAGCTTTCAGTGAAAGCTCCGGTCCAAAACACTAGACATGGCCAATGGCCAGCCAAGCTTCAGCATACATAGTTCAAGCATGTGAAGAGGAAGCCTCAGTCCAAAAGAATTTAGACATGGCTTTATAGCCAGCCAGGCTTCAACAGATCATGATGAAACTCTAGAATTCATTCTTAAAAATTCTGAAGAACATAGAATAAATTAAATTTTTTTTGAATATTTTTTGAAAATAAAAAGAATAAAAACAAAAACTTAAAATTAAAATAAAATTACCTAATCTGAGCAACAAGATGAACCGTCAGTTGTCCAAACTCCAACAATCCCCAGCAACGGCGCCAAAAACTTGGTGCACGAAATCGTGATTGTTCATTCCTTGGTAACGGCGCCAAAAACTTAATACGCACGTTCATAATCTTAGTTCTTTGTCACAACTTCACACAACTAACCAGCAAGTGCACTGGGTCGTCCAAGTAATAAACCTTACGTGAGTAAGGGTTGATCCCACGGAGATTGTCGGCTTGAAGCAAGCTATGGTCACCTTGTAAGTATCAGTCAGGCGGATTCAAATGGTTATGAAGATTTGATAATTAAAACATAATTAAAATATAAAATAGGATAGAAATACTTATGTAATTCATTGGTGAGAATTTCAGATAAGCGTATGGAGATGCTTTTGTTCTTTCTGACCCTCTGCTTTCCTACTGCTTTCATCCAATCATTCATACTCCTTTCCATGGCAAGCTGTATATTGGGCATCACCGTTGTCAATGGCTACATCCCGTCCTCTCAGTGAAAATGGTCCAAATGCGCTGTCATCGCATGGCTAATCATCTGTCGGTTCTCGATCATGCTAGAATAGGATTCAGTAATCCTTTTGCGTCTGTCACTACGCCCAGCACTCGCGAGTTTGAAGCTCATCACAGCCATCCCTTCCCAGATCCTACTCGGAATACCACAGACAAGGTTTAGACTTTCCGGATCTCAAGAATGGCCGCCAATAATTCTAGCCTATACCACGAAGACTCTGATCGTAGATCAGGAGGCTAAGAGATATGCATTCAAGCTTGTTTTCATGTAGAACGGAAGTGTTTGTCAGGCACGCGTTCATAGGTGAGAATGATGATGAGCATCACATAATCATCACATTCATAATGTTCTTGTGTGCGAATGAATATCTTAGAGAAGAAATAGGCTTGAGTTGAATAGAAAAACAATAGTACTTTGCATTAATTCATGAGGAACAGCAGAGCTCCACACCTTAATCTATGGTGTGTAGAAACTCTACCGTTGAAAATACATAAGAACAAGGTCCAGGCATGGCCGAATGGCTAGCCCCCAAGTCTCAGGAAAAACGTTCCCAAGATCTAAAAATGATCCAAAGATATAAATACAATAGTAAAAAGTCCTATTTATACTAAACTAGTTACTAGGATTTACAGAGATAAGTAAATGATGCAGAAATCTACTTCCGGGCCCACTTGGTGTGTGCTTGGGCTGAGCATTGAGCTTTCATATGTAGAGGTCTTCCTTGGAGTTGAACGCCAGTTTGTAACTTGTTTCTGGCGTTTAACTCTGCTTTGCAACTTGTTTCTGGCGTTTAACGCCAGAATAGGGCAGAAAGCTGGCGTTAAACGCCATTTTGCGTCATCTAAACTTGGGAAAAGTATGGACTATTATATATTGCTGAAAAGCCCTGGATGTCTATTTTCCAACGCAATTGAGAGCGCACCATTTGGGTTTTTGTAGCTCCAAAAAATTAACTTTGAGTGCAGGGAGGTCAGAATGCAACAGCATCTGCAGTCCTTCTTCAGCCTCTGAATAAGATTTTTGCTCAGGTCAATTAATTCAGCCTGAAATTACCTGAACTCACAGAAAAACACAAAAACTCATAGTAAAGTCCAGAAATGTGATTTTTATTTAAAAACTAATAAAAATATATTAAAAACTAACTAAATCATACTAAAAACTATGTAAAAACAATGCCAAAAAGCGTATAAATTATCCGCTCATCAATAGGCCACCAAAATCCACAATCTAAAATTTTTCTAGTTGTTTTTTGAGGGCCAAAATGTCCTCCACTCTCAAAAAAGTGGCAAGCTTCTAAAATGGACTGGAATTCTGATTGAGGCACATACCTCCTAATTACCTGGTCAGCACCACACCTCCATAGATATGGGTCATCCCATATATAATATTTAGACTCGCTTTTTAGCTTGTCCTTTTGATGCTTAGTTAAATTGGGAGGAAAAGTATGGCTAACTAGATAATTAGCTATAGGTGCATACCAAGGAACTACTTCAGATACTGCATGCAAGCTATCAAATGGGAAAGCATCATTTATGGGAGTGGAGTCATCCTTAATGTGCTCAAGGCGACTCAGGTGCTCTGCCACTAAATTCTGATTACCACTCCTGTCCTTAATTTCTAAATCAAATTCTTGTAGCAACAGTATCCAACATATTAACCTTGGTTTGGACTCCTTTTTAGCTAATAAATATTTTAGAGCTACGTGGTCCGAGTACACTACTACCTTAGTACCAAGTAAATAGGATCGAAATTTATCCAGAGCAAAAATAATAGCAAGAAGTTCTTTTTCAGTTGTAATGTTATTAGACTGAGCAGCATCTAAGGTCTTAGATGCATAAGCAATTACGAAAGGATCCTTACCTTCGCACTGGGCCAGCACCGCTCCTACTGCGTGGTTGGAGGCATCACACATAATTTCAAATTGCTGGCTCCAGTCTAGTCCTCTCACAATCGGAGCTTGAGTCAGGGCGATCTTCAGCTTATCAAACGCTTTCATGCAGTCCTCACTAATCTCGAACTCAATATCTTTCTGCAGTAGTTTGGATAAAGGTAATGCTACCTTACTGAAGTCTTTGATGAATCTTCTGTAAAAACCTGCATGGCCTAGGAACGAACGGACTTCCCTCACAAAGGAGGGGTAAGGTAAACTAGAAATGACATCCACCTTTGCTGGATCTACTGAAATACCAGTTTTAGAGACAACATGTCCTAGAACAATCCCTTATTTTACCATAAAATGACATTTTTCAAAATTCAATACAAGGTTTGAACTAACACACCTGTCTAATACTCTAGCTAAACTATCCGAGAAAAGGTCAAATGAATCACCATATACGCTAAAATCATCCATAAATACTTCCATAGAGTTCTCAATAAGATCTGAAAAGATACTCATCATGCATCTTTGGAAAGTAGCAGGTGCATTACATAAGCCAAAAGGCATTCTTTTATAAGCATACGTTCCAAAGGGACATGTAAAAGTGGTCTTCTTCTGATCTTCAGGAGCTATATGAATTTAAAAGTAGCCTGTATAACCATCTAAAAAGCAATAATGGGATTTACCTGACAGGCGATCAAGCATCTGATCAATAAATGGTAAGGGGTAATGATCCTTGTGAGTAGCTTGGTTGAGACGCCTATGGTCAATGCAAACCCTCTATGAATTCTGCACTCTAGTTGTCTGGAGCTCTCCATGCTCATTCTTTACTGTTGTGACTTCAGACTTCTTGGGCACCACTTGTACTGGACTGACCTATTCACTGTTTGAGATGGGGTAAATGATATCTGTTTCAAGTAGCCTGGTTACTTCCTTCTTGACAACTTCTAAGATGGTTGGATTCAATCTTCTTTGGGGTTGATGGATAGGTTTTGATTCCTCTTCTAAATATATTCTATGCTCACAAACTTGAGGGTTGATGCCTACTATATTCGCCAAGCTCCACCCAATTGCTTTCTTATGTTTTCTCAGCACACTAAGCAGTTGCTCTTCCTGTTGAGAAGTGAGTTCCCTTGCAATGATGACTGGGAACTTCTGATTATCCTTAAGGTAAGTATACTTGAGGTGTGGAGGAAGGGGCTTCAATTCTAATTTCTCCTCATGGCTAGGCTCTGGATCATCTGGAGCTAGTGGTAATGGTAAGGTGTCTTCATTATGTTCAGAGGGTGTCCCCACACTTGGACCTTGCTCCATGTGCTTCTCTTCTAATTCTTCTTGGTGAAGTTCAGCTATAGTTTCATCAATGATATCACACTGGAAGATAGAACGATCTTCCGGAGGGTGCTTCGTAGCCTCATTTAAACTGAAACTCACTGTTCTTCTATCTATCTCAAAGGAGTAAGTTCCTGAGAATGCATCCAGCTTGAACTTCGAGGTTTTCAGGAATAGTCTTCCAAGCAGGATTGATGATGGTCTTCCTGAGTCATTGGGGGGCATTTCCAGGATATAGAAGTTAATGGGAAATGTGAGCCCCTTAATGCTCACTAATACATCTTCAGCAATTCCAACTACTGTAATAATGCTTTTATTTGCTAACACAAAACGAGCTGCCGACCTTTTTAAGGGAGGGAGCCTTAGAGTATCATATATAGACAATGGCATTATATTAACACACGCTCCTAAGTCACACATACAATAAAAAATATTACACCTCCAATGGTACAGTTAACCATGCATGGACCTGGATCACTACATTTTTCAGGTATACCTCCCATTAAAGCAGATATAGAACTACCTAAAGGAATAGTTTCTAATTCATTAATTTTTTCTTTATGAATGCATAAATCTTTCAGAAACTTTGCATATTTAGGTACTTGCTAAATAACATAAAAAAGGGGAATAGTTACCTCAACCTTTTTGAAAATTTCTACCATTTTGGGATCAAGTTCCATCTGCTTTCTGGACTTCCTTGCAAGGTGTGGAAATGGGATAGGAATGGCGCCACTTGCAGCTTCTGCATCTTTTGGTGCTTCATTCCTTTGCTGAGCTACTTCTTCCTCAACCTTGTCTTGTACTTCCTCTTCTTCTTCAGCATCCTCCACTTCTATCACATCCTCAGTTGGGGCGTGTACTTGTAGGCTTGGCTCCTCTTGGTTCCTCTCTTGCAGTGTGGTTCCAGACCTCAAAGTAATAGCATTGATGCCACCCTTGGGGTTAGGTAAAGGTTGAGAAGGAATTCTACTGGAGTTTAAAGGTTGGTTAGTGGAAGTAGGTAATGAATCTATCCGGGCGGCGAGAGCTTGTAAAGTGGCATTCAGACCATTTAGAGTAGAGTTCAGGGTAGTCTGCATGTCTTGTTGACCTTGTGCAAGAGAACAAAGTATCTCATCGTTTGATGAGGAAGTGGGATAAGTGATCTGTGGTACTTGTTGTTGGTTGTGCTGGGGTCCTTGTGATTGCCTTAGGTGAGGAGCTCTGTAAGGTTGGTTCTGATTCTGCTGTCTGTTGTTGTTATTCCACCTCTGGTTTTCTTGGTTGTCTCTGCCTTCTCTGTTATAGTTGTCCCTCCAGCCATGGTTGGAATTATCCTTCCAACCTTGGTTGGAGCTATCCTGCCATCCTTGGTTATAGTTCCCACCTTGGTTGTAGTTACTGCCTTGTTGATTGTATCTTTGATTCGGGCGGTCATAGAAGTTATGAGTAGCTGCCACAGTATTGTCTTCTTATTGGAGCTGTGGGCATTCATCAGTATAATGACTATAATCAGCACATATGCCGTATACACTTTGGGGGACTAACTATTGGCTTTGCTGTGGTGGGGAAGGCTGAGCTTGTTGTTTTTGATTCAACTGTAATTGCTTTAGTAGGTTGGTCATTTCACATATACTCTGTGTAAGAGCAGAAGTCTCAGTGCTAGAGAAAACTTCTGCAACAGCTTTTAAGTGGCTATTCCTGTGCCTGTGATTCTGTTGGACTCAGCTAAGTCACTGATCAGTTGCCATGCTTCATCTGCAGTCTTGTACTTCTTCAGAGAATCATTACTAGCACCATCTAGTGTAGTCTTATCCCGAGGCTTCATGCCTTGAGTAAAATAGTTGATCAATACTAGCCTGTCAATCATGTGATGGGAGCATGCGTCCAGAAGGTTCTTAAAACGCTCCCAGTACTCATAGAGAGTTTCTGATTCACCTTGAACAATGCATGAGATCTCTTTTCTCAGTCTGTCTGTAACTTCAACTGGAAAGTATTTTTCCAGAAATTTTCTCCTGAGCGTATCCCAGTTGGTAACAGTCACTTCAGGTTGGGAGTAGTACCACTCCCTTGCCTTTCCCTCAAGAGAAAACGGGAAGGCAGTTAGCAAAATAGAAGTTTCATTCACACCCTGACGCCTAACAGTAGAATAGGCTGTCTAAAAATCCCTGAGGTGCTTGATGGGCTCCTGAGCAGGTAGGCCATGAAACTTGGGCATCAAGTTGATTAATGCAGTCTTCAGCTCAAAATCTGCAGCCAGAGTTGGATGATACACTTGATATGGCTGCATTGTAAAATCTGAGGCTCCAGCTTCCTGGAGAGTAATCCTCCTAGGTGCTGCCATTCTATCTGCACGTGAATTAACTGAATCAATAGTAAAGGAGCTTGTTTCGCTCTCGGATGGCGGTTCAGATTTGCCCTCAAATGAGATTGGTGAATCGATAACAATCACTTCACCACCCTCAGAGGCTAACCGACGTCGAGCTCGCCTAACACGTGAAATAGTTCTTTTAATTTCAGGATCAAATGCGGCTAAGCTTAGATCAGGCAGTGAACGCGTCATTCAATGAAAGAAACATATAGCTCATGGTAATAAAATAAAAATAAAATATGCAAATAAAAATAAAAATATGTACACTAATTAATAATTTAGTACACAATTGCAATTTCCCGGCAACGGCGCCAAAAACTGGTGCATGGCAGAAGTTAGGCCAATTAAGAGATTTTGAATAAGAGAACAGCGTTGCAAGTATAGCTCTTAACCAGCTAAAATCTGCCTCACCAATTTAGAAAGGTGTCACAAAAATTTAAAATAAAAATACTGGGAGTATGAGTCCCAGGTCATCTCCCAACGAGTTGCAGGAAAGGGTGCTATTTTATTAATTAGGAATTTTTCCGAGAGTTTTGAGAGTTGAATAATGAGCAATTAAAATAATTGTAAATTAAAGCAATAAAAACTAAGAATGATTATTAATATTCTAAATAAAAAGCCTTGACTGGGGGAATGATTAATTGGAAGTCCTATCCTTGTTGGGGTCTCTTAAGTGTAGTATCCAAAAAGGTTGTTCTTTTCTCTTAGTTAACCCTTACTAAATAAAGGAAAGTCAAGTGATTGAGCTAACTCTTACTCGCAAATCCTAGTCCTCTCCCTTGGGAAGGTCTAGTGTTAGCCAACAACTTCCAATTTAATCAGCACTTAAGCCTTCCAACTCAAGTGTCTCCTTTTAATCAACCCCCATGTCAAGTATGGAATCTACTCCATTGACATGAATATAACGCTCATAAAACTATAAGAAGAAGACATGATAATTTAAATAAAAGTAAGGATTCAAAATTAATTAAAAATAAAAGCAATTCTTTGCATTAATAATCCATGAAAATAATTCAATTACCACTCTAAACAAAAATTAAGAATATGGAATAAATAAAAGAGTAAGTAAAAAAACAAACTAGAATAATATCTTCAACGGAGGTGATGACTCTTCAATATCCAAAAGCAAAAGCAGTAAACTATGAATGTAAAGAAAATCTAAAAACTATCCTAATGAGAATATGTGAATGTATCTAAAACTGTATGTCTATTGATGTGTAAGATGTGTGTTGAGTCTCTGCATGTTCCTTGGTTTTATTCTGTGTTTTTGGGCCATAAACTGGGTCAAAACGCGGCCCGAAATCGCCCCCAGCATTTTTTGTTAATTCTACAGATCGCGCAGGTCACGCGTACGCGTCAGTCACGTGTGCGCGTGATTTGGCTAATTTTCTTGTCATGCGTACGCGTTGTCCACGTGTTTGTGTCCTTTTTTCAAACTTCAATTTGCGCGTACGCGTCAGGCATGCATTCGCGCCGCTGCGATTTTTTCTATTCCGCGCGCTCGCGTGAGCTATGCGCGCGCGTCAGTGTTCACTGGTCATCTCCTTAGTTTCTTGTGTTCCTTCCATTTTTGCAAACTTCCTCTCCATTTTCTAAGCCATTCCTGCCCTATGAAGCCTGAAACACTTAACACACGGATCACGACATCAAATGGTATAAAGGAGAATTAAAATATATAAATTAAAGATCTCTAGGAAGCAAGTTTTCAACCATAGAATAAAACTAGGAAGGAATTATAAAATCATGCAATTAGTATGAATAAGTGGGTGAAGACTTGATGAAACCACTCAATTAAACACAAGATAAACCATAAAATAGTGGTTTATCATTAATCATGCTTGGCTAGTATAGAATAGGATGTTGTACATTAATGGTTCTAGGGGGTTGGGGTAGCTAGTTGCACATAAATCGTGCTACTCCACAGCGATTTAGAACAAAAAAAGGTAAACCATGCTACCCTAAGACAAATTATATATAATTTGGGATGTTTAGTATCCTGGGACGATTTATGAATATTTTTTTTGAAAGAGTTTGATACATAAATCATCCTGTAGTGTTTAATATAATATCTAATAAACACTACCATAACACGATTTATATATTAGTAGGTTGAGGAGATTCACGTCTTCGAATTTGATTTAGGGGAATCAAGTAAAATTGATCCGTCTTTATTTTATTTAAATAAAAAGACCTATCCCTTAATGTACCCATATCTTCTACGTCTAAATCGATATCTCTGATATAGGCTCAATGCATGAGTTTCTTATCTTCCTTTCTTTCTAGACGAATCACGACTCTAAAGATTCCTACTCCATTCATCTGAACAAACAGAAATCAATACAAGCTATTTATTATTCGAAGCTTTAGCGAAAAAAAAAATGTATTGCAGTCGTTTCACTTTTGAAAAAAGTTAGGAGGTAATCTATAAATATCATCGTAAAAAATGTATTGGTGGTTTTGTTGTATTGTCCTAACATTGTAAAAAATTAATGATTTTTTGTTTTTTTTTTTTATTTTTCCAATACGTTAAAGTATGTTTTTTTTATAAAGATATATGTTTTTTATTACTTTAAATAATTTTTCTCTTGATATCCGTGCTATACATGGGCTAATACATTTGTTCATTTTTTTTATCAATAAAATAGTATATTTTTTATTATTAAGGACAATAAGCAAAAAGTCTTAAAAATAGTCGCATTAATGAAAGTTTAACAAAAACTTATCTTTCTTGATGTCATGACAATCAAAATTCTTATCTTTGTTGTTATACTACTACATTTAACTTCTTCTTTACTATCCAGCGTGTAATCACTTAATTTTTATGACTATTTGTATTCATATACTCTAATTTTATACTCTAGTTATGCACTTTTAATTGTAAAATATAATATTTTTGTTTAAGATAATCTTTGTCATATTTGTCAGTATTGATATACTTTCACTTTTGTTCATTCTGAAGAAATACTATAGTTTTGGATGAAGAAAATAAAGGCAAGAGAAAGGTAGAAATCTAAATTAAAGTATTTAAAGAAGTTTAAAAGTAAATATTGAGAAGAGTTAACAAATGACAAAAAATTACCTATAGTATAACGATTAAAAAAATTATTTTGACAACTATCTTATAATAATCATAGTTTAGAAGAATAAAGGACATTATGTATCCATCTAAACTTACCTTTTTTTGTATATTATTATTATTATTTTGTGTTTTCATTCGTCGTACAGTTATGTTAAATAAAAAATTATTTTAGGAGCTTGAGTATAGATCATTTTCTATTTGAATATAAACTATTTTACATTAAAATATACATTTAAAGATCCAATTCTAATAATCAGCAGCATATATAATCATAAATTATATATTTAACATATATCAAACTACATAAAGATTAACAAATTTTAAATGAAATAAAATAACAATTAAAAAAGATGAATAACATGAGCAGAAATAACAAATATTAAAAGAAAGAATATCATACTAACAGTAGACAAATAAATAATGTGGAGATCTAACACTAATGCATTCTACTTTTTAACTAAAGTCCTGTACTTGGGATCAATTTTCTTATAATTTTTGTCTGCAGCCTTGATGACAACATCCCTTTTTTCACATTGTACTGAGGCAATATGAGATCTAAAGCAAGTTTCATCCGAGTTTCATCGAAACCTGTAAAAAAAAAAATATTCATGCAATTTGAAATAGATACTTAATTTTTTATATTATATGCTACAACTACTTACATCAATAAAAGAATATTGATCGCACCAACCACATTCCCTCATCCATTGAGCCATCCAGACACCTCCATCATTTCTACAAAATAAGTTATGCTCAATTAAAAAGTTGAAGTGCAATATAATTTTGTTGAGTAAACTATAAATAAAACAAATACTTTTCACATCTCCTGATTTCATTTGACATGACAACAACAAATTTTGAAATTTTTGGCGTCACAGTGCAGTTGGAGTCATAAAATGTGGGATCTTATAATATGATTTTGGTATACAAAGCCCTATATCCATTTTAACTATTCAACATATACATATATAATAAAAATTAGACTACTAAGATTATCAAACAAGTATAATTACCAGTCTTTTAATGGTCAAATCCTTTGACTCTTCTTTAGATAGATTAGGTGTTGAATATAATAAAATAACTTCTTACTTTTGAAAATCAAATACCACTAAGTACCAATAATAAAATAACTTCTTACTTTTGAAAATTAAATTTATTAAATAATTTTTTGTAGAAATTAAATTGTAAATAATTCAATCACCTTTCTAAGGTAATCTACCTTCCCCTTGAAATCTTCTTGATATTTTCTTTGCATATTCTTTGAACGATACCTCCTCATTTAGTATGATAATTTAAGAATGAACTACATTTAAAAATTATTTTTTTAAAACATTTTATATACTCACTGCAAAGGTTATTGGCATGTACCAATTCATATGCAATTCTGACACTAATCTTCTTTCATATGTCAACATTGAAGCTAACACATTAATTACCTATATAGTAAATTATAAATTTTAGTTCTACTTAACATGGTAGAGCGCAGTCTTAAATGATGATATTTTGGCACTAAATTGGCTTGATTTAGCTAATATTTCATCTCTGCTCAAATAAATGTTAAGACAAATTCAAACAAAAATTTTAAGTGTGAAAAATATAGATAAATTTATACAAACCTATGAGTTTTGTTATCATTGACTATGCTGTAAACATATGTTGCAACTAGTATCCATGGAGGAGGTCTAAATAAAATGGGTAACCACTGCATTTATAAGAAGTTAAAATAAAAAATTGTAACTAAATATTTAATAATACAATCTTGACAGAAATAACAATATATAATTTATTTGCATATATTGCTAAATGTCTAAGGTACTCACTAGGGGAATGTAAATGTCGCACTACAAAAAAAAATTTAAAATGACATTTATATTACAGCGGTTTTAAAAAACTGCCATAATATTCAGGTATTATGACATTTTATGGTGGTGCTATAATTAATGTGTATAAAATGACACTTTTGGTGATTCTGGCAGTTTTAAACCGCCATTATCGAAAATCATTATTTAAAAAAGAAGGCCCAAATAAAACCCTTCTCCAACAAAGGAAAAACCTAACCCAAAAACCCATTACTGCTGAAACTAACGCGCGATGCCACCAAACCCAAAAACGAAGATCTGTGTTATGCTCTAGCGACTGTTCCGGCGGCGATCTGCTCCAGCAACGATCTCCTATGGCAGGTTCTCCTCTGGTAGCGCGTTCTCCTCCGGCTACAATCTCCGTGTGAGAGCAAGGTTGATCTTCTTTCTCTCCCTCAATTTTCTACTGTTGTCGAAAATACCTGAAAGTTCGAAATGGAAAATCAAGTTGTAGAAACTTCATAAAACTATGAGATCTGTTGCGCAAGTGTTTCCTCCAATGATCTTCTCTGGCGGTGATCTCCTTTGGTGGCAATCTCCTCCATCAACGCTTCTCTTGCATTGATGAGATCTGTTGCGCAAGTGTTTCCTGTGGCATTAAGTTGTGTTCTGCGACTTCTCCATCTCCATCGAGCTTTGTTGATCATCTAGGTTAGTATGCAAATTTGAATTATCTTCTTCTGTATACTCATGATTTGTAAATATACCATGTTCATGCTAACAATGACTACGACTTTTTTGTTAATTCTAGGTTTTCGATTTTCTTCCTTGTTAGAAGAAAACAACAAACAAAGGAATTTTTACTGAAAGAAAACAACGAACAAAGGAATTTTTTGTTTCCATTGATTTTATTTTTAATTTTTTTGAATTCTTGATGGACCTAGATAACTTGATTGAATTTCAATTTTGTTTTCGTTTCGATTGAATTTCAATGTTGTTGCTGTTATTGTCTTTGAACAACTTTAATTAATTTTTGTTGTCAATTTCCGTAAATGACAGCATCGTTATGGACTTCTCACTAAGAGATCCTACAAATGGTACTTATCTAGGTCTGTTTCACATACTTGTCTTCCTTTTGTCATTCTGAAAAATTTGGTTCTTGATTATTCTGTTGTTAAACATGCTTAGCTAGATTCTTTGACTTTTGTACTGTTTCTGAGTGTTGATTATTGCCTAGCAAAGCTGGTTGACTTAATGTGTGCTCTGTTATGTGGAACTCATGTGCTTACATTGGTTGTATATTTTGTTTAGAAATGAAACAAAATTGGTGATTATATATATGGTCACGCATTAAATATGGTTAAAGAGTCAGCAAATATATCTCTTAGTCTCTGCCTTATTACCAATAGGGTTTATATTCTAATTAGTGATCACTACTACACATTTCAATTTGTATATTTTTTATTTGTAGACAAAATTTGAGATAGAAGCTCCTAATCTCCTATGAACATGCTACAATAAGATGAGAGAGTACTATATATTAATAGAAAATGCACAAAAGTATCAATAAATTTATATCTCCCTTTTCCTTTGAGTTGCAACTTTACACTAGCAAAATCTTTGGCCATTAAAAGATAATGCCTGGAATTAGAATCCAGAAAAAATAGTAATATGCTAAAAGATGCAAAATTTCACAGGGAGAAAGGTGATAATGCATCTCTCTGATTCATTGTTTCTCTTTAACTTTTCTTTCTTATAAAAAATTATGGTATAATTAGTGGATATGATTTGCTTAATTATGGTATAACTAACTAACAACTCAAATGGCAATTTATCATGTAAATTTATATATTTGTTAGTATAACGTTTAATTAATTAATTGATGGATCTTCTTGTTTTTTTTGTAATGATGTGTGAAGTTTAAGTTTGCTGAATTCTCCGGCCAGTCTCCCATGCAGCCATGTCCTTTGCAGGTAAGTATTCTTCTTCTTCTTATTGTTATACAAAATCTAAAATAAAGCATTCTTATGTGTTTGTAATTCAATTTTGGTGGTTTCAGCTTTTGTATCGTCAAATCTGTGAAGTCACCTTCTGATTGCCCTGTCTATAAACTACCCTTCTTCCCTAGAGGTACCCCTCCTCCTTTTACCCTCTTTATCTAATCTTAAAGGTTCTTTTAGTAATTTTGGTTGTTTTGTATGAAGAGGTTCGCCAAATTGTTATGGCTTGTGTTCGATTTCTTTGTTCTAAATAAGTTAATATTTGCATTATGCACTATTTTATTGATTTGGTGTGCTGTAATAAGCATATGCTTGTGCTATCTTTTAGCTAGTTGCAAGCTAATTTGCCTGTCTGGGTTTATAGGTTTTAGTTCTAACTTTGTTTAAAATATAGAAATGTGCTGTCATGTATGGATTATACTATGTATTTATGTCTCCTTTTTATAGTTTATTGACATTTAGTTACCTGGCATATGAAGAAAGGCAATGTCAAGTTGATGCTGAATGTGGAAGAAAGGATGCTACTCGCAGTCATCAAAATCATGCTTAAAAGAGGTTAATTATGCAGGAACAATAACAAAAAATTATTACAAAGTTGATGAATTACTACAAATTATTATGCAGGAACGATAACAACAAACTAAACTAAAGTGTTAATTATTAAGCATAAATCTAATGATATACAACACTAGATAATAGTTAACTTTTCTATGCTTAGTCGGATGCTTATAGATTCGAAACTGATCTTTCTTAATTTTTCATTAATGTGTATTGACTACAGACGAACGACTAAATGACATTGTTGGGAGTGCATATTATGTTGCACCAGAGGTACTTCATAGGTCAGATAGTGTGAAAGCAGATATATGGAACCAAAGGTACTCTAAAGCGAGCAACAGAGCAGTGTAATCTTTTTTTATGGAGATTTGATGTATTAAGAACTACAGGTTAAGATATTTATAATTAAAAAATAATGTTATGTTAGATACTTTATTTGTATAGAGGTTATTACTTTTGATTTTCAATACTAAAAAATCATATATTATGTTTAATACTTTGTTTATGAGTTATATAATATTTTGTTCTTGGGTATTAATTTTTTATTATTTAAAAAATTTAATCAAAAAATTATTTGTTTAATGCAATAAAAATAATGGTTAAGATTGTCTTTTTAAACGATAAAAAATGTTACTTGTACCCGTTAAAAAGGGCGGTTTGTAACTGTCATTTTAAACAATATGAAATGCCATTTTAACCCGGTAAAAACAGTGGTTACAAATGTCGTTTTAACAAAAAAAAAATGTCAATATCAGGGTAAAAACGGCGGTTCAAAATGCCATTTTAACCAATCAAAAATTCCATTTTAACCCAGCAAAAGCGGCGGTTTCAAACGCCGTTTTAACCAACAAAAATGCCATATTGTCAGGGTAAAAATGGCGGTTCATAAATGTCGTTTTAACCAATAAAAAACGTCATTTTTAACCTGGAAATAACGCTGGTTTGAACCACCATTTTAACCAACAAAAAATGCCATTTTCACCCTGGAAAAATGGCGGTTTGAAACGTTGTTTCAACCTACCAGAAAATGTTGTTTTATTTGAAAATAATGGCGGTTTAAACCACCTTTTTAACCTATCCAAAACTGCCATTTTAACCCAGAAAATTGTGGTGGTTTTTAGAAAATTGCCATAATAACCAGAATGGCGACCAGAATTACGTCGCTTTCTAAAACCACCGTTCTTGTTAATAATGGTAGTTCAAACCACTGTAAATACAAAAAAGCCACCATTTTTACCAGATTTTTTTGTAGGTCGGCCTCTGTTCCTTCGACAAGGATATCAATTGATACAGACGAATACTTTTCTATGTTTTTTTGTATGAACTCTTTTTTCACAGCCAGATTTCATACATAATGCCTTCGATAAGAACATCTTCGTCTACAATTTTAACTCTTTTTTGGAGCTGGTGGTTATGATAAGAATACTCCAATAACAAATAAAGGTAACTGTTATCTTAAAGTATAAAATGCATTGTGATTTATATAGCTCGTCATCAAGGATATTATATTTTGATTGGATAAAAAAAACCAGCAGAATTTGCATGAACATGGTTGATCTTGGAGTAGTGGAAGAGCAGTTGACCTATTTTAGTCTTAGCGATGAAATAGGTGAGAGAAAAATGCCTTCTTTTACTTATTTGCTAAGGCTTTTTAAAATTGGTTGACATAAGTTTTGTTTATCTTTTTCAGATTTTCAAAAATAATATATATTTTAATCCTTCTTCGTTTAAACATTAAAAGAATAAATAATATTATAGATCATAATAACTTTTATGGCTCCAGTCTAAATAAAATAATTTTATCGCAAAAAAGAATAACGATCTTCGTATTCGATTTTTTTTACAATACATTGACATACAAATTATAAATGTTAAAATCTAGTTTTAGACCACGAGAATGTAAAATTATAGTTTAATTTTTAGTGTCTAAATTTTTTAAAATATATTTGTTTCAAAAAATTCGAATCATAAAGAAAAATATATCATAAAAATAAATCCATCAACCCACTAATTAAAATAAAATGAATTTGTTATTGTCATATATAGAAGGATCATTTAATTATGGGATGTTCCTGATTAATTATTATTAAAAGTTAAACTTTGTATGAGTACACATGTACTATTATAAAATGATTGCGAGAGGATAAAAATAAATAAAAGTAAGATATGATAATAAGGTTGTAATTAATTGTTATACACTCCTTTAAGAAGAGATTTAAAATATCATAACTTAATGTTTACTATATATTTGTTTTTAAATTTATTTTTTATTCTAATTAAATTTTTTTCTTTTTTATAGTTTTGTTATTACAGTTTTGTATGAATTAAAAGATAACATAAATTATTAACAAAAATATACCCGTATACAAAAAGTTCTCACCAATTCACTAACAATATATTTTTATATGAATATATGTATTGTTTAACTTATTTTTTTAATGTATATTTTATATTTCAATATATAATTTTATAACTATAAACTTTTTGTGTTCAACATATAATATTCTACAAAATCATCAAGTCTTATACATAACAAATATTAAACAGAAATATATTATGTATGTTAAACACAGTTTTATGAGGGCTAAAAATATAATTAAGTATATATATACACACATATATATATATATATATCTAAAATTGATAGTTATAGTTTTGTTTTTATAAAATATTTGGAAGGCCATAATGAATCTTTGTTATTGTTTATTATGTTGTAACAAGAATTTTTGTATTACAAATATATTTTGACTCATAGTCATGATTATATTCTCGAGAAAAAGAATCAATTTTTTTTCTTTTTGCAAACCTTGTTTTTTTATTCGTTGAATCGTTGTAGAACAATGAATTTATTTCTTCATAATATATGCTAATTGTTTTGAGGGTTACCTGAAACATTGATTTGTGTCTGAACGTGAGGTCGACACTCTTTATGAGGCAGTGTCCGACTTGTTCTTGCACCAATGTGCCGTCGTCCGAGTTCCTCGTGAGGAGGTGGGGGTGGTACCTGCAAGAGACTCTAATACTTAAGTTACTAAGGGCTTTAGGTAAGATTTTAGTAGAATAGAACGTGTGTATACTTGAGGGGGTAGTGTATTTATAGTAGAGTTTGATGACCACCTTTTTTAGAGTAGTTCCACCTTTAATTGATGGATAACAATTCCACCTTCAAAAGTGACTTTATAAAAACTTCAAAAATGGTTGTAAAGATAGTTAAATAAGAGAAAAATTGAATCACAACTTCTTTAAAAAAAAACTTAGAATAGGAACTCAAAAGTACACTGCATCAAAACAAGTTCAAAGTTGTATCAAAGAATACATGAATTCAAGAAGAAGAGCTTAAACAGAGAAAGGAAGATAAACCAAGGATTATAAGCAAACATATGCAGTTAGGATCAAACGAAAATGCATATGAACAGAGAAACATGGTTGGAACAATCAAACAACTTTCCAAGAGAAAATAGCAAACAAGAATTTCAAGATAAACTATAAAAGAACAAGTCACATGACTCTAGTAGAAATCAAGACACATGTAAGAACCGCGAATTAATTAACTGATTAATTAACGTAAAATAATAATAAATTAATTGCTCAAAATAGGTTCAAAGTTTTAGAATATTAATTCAAAAATATAAATATGATGTTTGGACTCAGTAGATTTTTCTGAGTTAAAAAATGTAATTTTTCTTCAGAAAATTGCATAAAAATGCGTACCGATAAATTAACCGGCAGTTGGCTTAAATCTGTCCGGTACTGTGCGAGAATAATTAAAAACAGTAGAAAACTTTAGAAAAATATTTAGAATTAAAAATCGGGTACTAATTTTAAAGGTTTGGCCCGAAATTGGACCAAACGAGCAAAAACGTTAACGAGTTGGACCGGGTCCAAGTTAGGCCCAAGTCCAACATTATATAAGTGCATTAAGTGGCCATTTCAGCCACTTTTAACACCAAACAGAAGCAGCAACGTGAAATAGAAGAGAGGAGAGGCGATGGTTTCATTTACTATTCATCATCTTCTTCTTGAAGCCATATCTCACTCTTCGGAGCTCCGATTCGCATGCCGTCAGTTGCCACGCGAAGCTCTCATCGAACTCTTCGATTTCATCCGAAAAAAGTGGTACAAAATTTTCAATTTTTGCCCAATTTTTGCTTCCATAATAGATTCAAATTTGGCTATGGTGTATGAGTGGTTCTTGTGATTTTGATCATTTAGGTACAATCCAGCACCGGGTACTTAGTGGGTTTTGTCCTAATCAACTGTGGGTAAGGTAAACTTGCTCTTATCCCTTGTGAGTTTGTGTAATTAGGAACCTATGTATTGATTTATGTTAAATTATGTATGTCTAAATTGGAATTGTGATTATTGGAGCATTGGTTCTTGAATTAGTGGCTTTTGGTGAGTCGAAGCTTGTTGGAGTTCGAATTTGGTGTGTTGTGCATATTGAAAATTGGCCAAGGTATGGTTTCGATTTCCTCTATGTAATATTGAGAATGCATGATGGTGTTGTTAAATCGATAATGTATGATGATGTTAATGCTTGTGATGGTTTTTGATGTGTTGAGATGAGAACTATGAAGAGGTATGATAAATGAAGCTTATGAGCAATGAGATTTGGTGCAAGTTGTCAATATTGATTATTGATGTGCAAATTATGGAATTGTTGGCGAAATGTGATGAAAAGGTAAAGTATAATTTTTAATAGTATTTTATGGTGAGATGGACTAGGCTTTGATTTGGTTTGGTTGTAAATTTTGAAGTTTTGAGCACTTAGTGAACTTTGGTAAAAATGAATTTTTAGTGAACTTCGACAGATCATATCTTGAGCTACATTTTTTGAAATTTAAAGAATTTTATATCAAATTAAAGATAATTTAAAAAGCTTTAAAACAGTATAGATTTTGTAGAAATCTTAATTTTGTAACGAAAGATATGATCATTGGAAGTTGGTGTCAGAAATCTTAATTCTGTGATGTTGCAGAATTTGTGATTTCTGGTTTGTGTGCGCACGCCCACTGCTGTGCACGTGCTCTGGTCAGTGGCTATTTTTGCCTTGTGTGTATGCACAGCCTTGTGCACATGCACACCCTGTGAATCTTTGAAAACGTGCGTACGCACACTCTTGTGCGCACGCACACACAGGGAGGTGCCTACTGTTGGGAGTGCTAGCACGCTCTGGTGCACACACACACCCTGCAAAATTTTCAAGTTGTGCGTACGCACAAGCTCGTGTGCACGCACATGCGAGATCGAGAAGGTGCATTTTGTTGAGGGCATTCGCACGCATCTGTGCGTGTACGTAGAATGGAAACTTTTACTTACTGTGTGTACGCACACTTCTATGTGTACGCACACCTCTATGCGTACACACACTTCTTGAAAATTCTCTTGGGCGTGTATACGCACAACCCTATGTGTATGTACAACCCTATGCGTATGCACACTGCCCTATTTTTCAATAAACATATTGTTTTTTTTAACTGTTTTACCTTCCCGGCAAGCTTGTAAACTTTCGTGACAATTATATAAGACTCTTTAGCTTGTTTTTAGGCGTCAAAACATAAAGAAGGCTCTAAGTGAAATTAATTAGGTATTTTATTGCAAAAAGTTTAGAAAATGGAGACTTAGGTTTCTGGAGTACTGAGGATGGGTTAGTGGAGAGAGATGACGGAGTACTGTAATAACGATTAACATAATGAGTTGTGAAAATTACGAATTGATAGTGGTTGAGACGAGTCTAGGACTCAGAGTGGAATTATGGATTACTGCTGTACTGAAATATATGATTTCTAAAACCACTAATGTAACATCTTCTTTTAAATTGAGATTGTTGAGACGCTATGCACCTGGCAGGGACGGTTTGGTTGGATCCCGCCTGTCGAGGTCACGACGGCGGCGTAAGGGCGGTGGTTCGTCCCGCTTACATTGAGATGTGAGGTCCGTGGCAATAGTATTCCCCTCGCATCCCTTCGGAATCACTATAGTGTACAGGCACTGACATCCTGGACCGTGATCCAGGCACGATATCTCAGGGGTTCCCATTATGAGACCGAAGGGCTACATCTCCATGGAGATGTATCGGGTTGGTAGTTGAACCGACGATGTGATATCACAGCCAATAGGATAGGCATTCATCATGTGCATCTTCTATATGATTGCTTGCTTTTCTGACTTGAATTGTTTGCCTAATTGTATAACATGCTTAGTTGCTTCCTGAATTACTTGATATACATGCTTATACTTGCGCTTTACTTGCATTGCTATTACTTGTGTTTTCTATTGGGATTGAGGAGGATCGGAAGGCGGTGGCGATGGGATCGCATGGTGGTTAGGCTGGTGAAGGTTGTGGGACAGCGGTGAAATGATAGTTAGAAATCCCTTAAGTTAGTTTACTCCTTTTTATAAAGATTTTAAAGTTATGGTATTAAATTTTAGTATGCTTTAAGTTGAATCTTATGAATGATATGAAGCTCTAGGATTGCCTCTGGCGTCCCAGGATCTTATATCTTACATTACCGGGTACTGTTACCATACTGAAAACTTCCGGTTCTCATTCCATACTTTGTTGTTGTTTTTCAGATGGAGATCGTAACCCACCTCGGTGAGTTACGAGATGGTGACAGAGCGGAGGACCTTGATTATCTTTTAGAGTCTTTTGAACTCTTTTGTTTAGATTCTCTCATTTTTGTATTTACTTTTGCCTTAGAGGCTTACTTTGAGAGATATATTTTGTATATGTTGTTTTAACTATCAAAACTTTGTATGTCAATATTTAACTAGTCGACCTATGTAAGAACCAAAGTTTTCCTGTAAACTGTCTTAATAAAAATAATAATTTTAAGTGCTCGAGATAGATTCAAAATTTAGAAGTTTTAATTTGAAAATTAAAAGGTAAAATTTGGTTTCAATGAATTTTTCTAAGTCAGAAAATGTGTTTCTGCGAAAAACCAAAAAAAATCACGGACTTGTAATCGAACCGGTCAAACCGGTTCAAGTCTGTCTGGTACTGTGTTTTGAGAAAAATAAAATTTTGAAAGTTGATATATTCTTTTGAAGGAAGTGACCAGACTGCTGGAAGCCGACATCATCTACCCCATCTCAGATAGTGAATGGGTCAGCCCAGTACAAGTGGTGCCCAAGAAGTCTGGAGTCACAACAGTGAAAAATGAGCATGGGGAACTCATAGCAACTAGAGTGCAGAACTTCTGGAGGGTGTGCATTGATTACCAGCGCCTCAACCAGGCTACTCGCAAGGATCATTACCCCCTTCCCTTCATCGATCAAATGCTTGATTTCCTGTCAGGTAACTCACACTACTGTTTCCTAGATGGTTACACTGGCTATTTTCAAATTCATATAGCTCCTGAAGATCAGGAGAAAACTACTTTTACATGTCCCTTTGGAACATATGCATACAAGAGGATGCCTTTTGGCTTATGTAATGCACTGGCTACGTTCCAAAGATGCATGATGAGCATTTTCTCAGATCTTCTTGAGAACTGTATGGAAGTTTTCATGGATGATTTTAGTGTGTATAATGATTCTTTCAACCTTTGCTTGGATAGTTTAGCTAGAGTATTAGACAGGTGTGTTAGTTCAAACCTTGTATTGAATTTTGAAAAATGTTATTTTATAGTTAAACAAGGTATTGTTCTAGGACATGTTGTTTCTAATACTGGTATTTCAGTTGATCCAGCAAAGGTAGATGTCATTTTTGGTTTACCTTACCCCTCCTCCGCGAGGAAAGTCCGTTCGTTTCTTGGTCACGCAGGTTTCTACAGGTGGTTTATCAAGGACTTCAGTAAGGTAGAACTGCCTTTATCCAGACTGCTGCAGAAGGATGTTGAGTTTGAGCTGAGTGAGGACTGCATAGAAGTGTTTGATAAGCTGAAGATCGCCTTGACTCAAGCTCCGATTATGAGAGGACCAGACTGGAGCTAGCCATTTGAGATTATGTGTGATACCTCCAACTACGCAGTAGGAGCGACGTTGGCTCAGCGCGAAGGTAAGGACCCTTATATAATTGCTTATGTTTCTAAGACATTAGACGCTGCTCAGTCTAATTACACTACCACTGAAAAAGAGCTTTTGGCTATTTTTTTGCTCTGGATAAATTCCGAGCCTATTTACTTTGGTACTAAGGTGGTAGTGTACTCAGACCACGCAGCTCTAAAATATTTATTAGCTAAAAAAGAGTCCAAACCAAGGTTGATACGTTGGATATTGTTGCTGCAAGAATTTGATTTAGAAATCAAAGATAGGAGTGGTTCCCAGAATTTAGTGGCGGACCATTTGAGTCGCCTTGAGCACATTAAGAATGACTCCACTCCTATCAATGATGCTTTTTCATTTGATAGCTTGCACGCAATATCTGAAATAGTTCCTTGATACGCACCTATAGCTAACTATCTGGTTAGTCATACCTTCCCTCCTAATTTTACTAAGCATCAAAAGGACAAGCTGAAAAGCGAGTCCAAGTATTATATATGGGATGACCCATATTTATGGAGGTATGGTGCTGACCAAATAATTATAAGGTGTGTGCCACAATCAGAATTTCAGTCCATTTTAGAGGCCTGCCACTCCTCTGAGAGTGGTGGACATTTTGGTCCTCAAAGAACAGTTAGAAAAATTTTAGACTGTGGATTCTGGTGGCCCACACTATTTAAGAATGCAACTGCTTTCTGTGAATCTTGTTCCCCATGCCAGAGGTTTGAGAATATATCCAAGAGGGATGAGATGCCCCAACAACTTATGTTGTTCTGTGAGATTTTTGATATTTGGGGTATTGACTTCATGGGTCCATTTCCAAACTCTAATGGTTTCTTATATGTATTGTTAGCTGTTGATTACGTTTCCAAATGGGTGGAAGCAATTCCTACCTGTACTGATGATGCTAACACTGTTGTCTCCTTTGTTCGAAATAATATTATCTGTCGCTTTGGATCACCACGAGCAATCATGAGTGATCAAGGCACTCAATTTTGTAACAGGAGATTAACAGGTCTACTGAAGAAACATGGCATTGTTCACAAGGTGGCGACTGCTTACCATCCCCAGACTAATGGACAAGTCGAGGTGTCTAACAGAGAAATAAAGTGTATCCTGGAGAAGGTCGTCAAGCCTCATAGAAAAGACTGGAGTACCAGGCTTACAGATGCGCTTTGGGCGTATCGGACAGCGTAGAAGACACCAATCGGGATGAGTCCCTTCCACCTAGTGTATGGCAAGCCTTGTCACCTTCTAGTGGAGGTGGAGCACAAAGCATTCTGGGTGGTGGGAGAATGCAACATGGGATTTGAGAAAGTGGGTGCTGAAAGGAAGCTGCAACTAGCCGAATTGGAGTGCCTCAGGCTAGAATCTTATGATAACTCAAGGCTTTACAAGGAGAAGGTGAATGCTGTACATGACAAGCACATCAAGAGAATAGAGTTTAGACCTGGGGAGTTAGTCCTCCTTTACAACTCAAGGTTGAGGCTCAAGCCAGGCAAGCTGCGCTCAAGATGGGAAGGCTCCCTATAGAGTAGAGAAGGCAGAGCCATACGGCGTCTTTCACCTGAGTCATCCTTCAAGCTCCAAATTCATCAAAGTCAATGGCCACTGCTTGAAGCTGTATCATGGTAAGAAGATGAAGCATAACAAGGAGCTGGAGATCTTCCTTTTGGAAGATCCACCAACAGAAGAAGACTGAGCTTATGGACCGTCCAACTTAATGATGTTAAAGAAAAGTGCTAGGTGGGAGACAACCCACCATGGTACGATCTTTCATTTTTATTCTTAGTTCTATCTTATTTTTATACAGTGTTACTTTATAAATTCTGCATAAATCATCTGCATTCTGCATAAAAAAATTGACGCGCAAGCGTCTAGGATGCGCACGCGTCACTTGTGAATGTGACAAGGATAGGAATTGAACAGAGAGTTGCGCGGGAGTGGTGAAGGAAGCGTTCTTTGCGCACAAGCAAGCCCACGCATACGCGTACCTCACGCGTGTGCGTTGCTTGCGCTTTCAGCAAACCACGCGTAAGCGTTCCTGACGCGTACGCGTGACCCTGGAAATCGGCATAAATAGCGTGCTGAACAGAGAGTTGTGATGGTTTCATGCTGGAACTGTGTTAGAGGCACAAATTGAACCACGCATACGCATCCCTGACACGTGCGCGTCAGTTTCACTATGTCGTTATCCTTGCGTGCGCGTACCTGACGCGCACGCGTCTTATGTCTTTTTGGCTCTCATGCATTTCAACCCGAGAGTTGTGCGTGTGTAGGGTTGCCTTCGCGCAATTGGCACAACCCATGTCACGCGTATGCGTCCCAGACGCTTACGCGTCGCTTCAAAATTGTGCGACCCATGCGTATGCGTGCGGTACGCGCGCGCGTCGTATGTGCCACATGGTTACACCTGTACGCAGCCCAGAATTCAATTATTCCCTCCCCTAATCATAATTCTTTGTCAATCCTAATTCTCCCTTTTTCTTCTTCCTTCTTTCTTCCTTACTATTTCTTACTATCTACTACCTTCTTCTTCCCTTTTTCATCTTCTACCTCAGGTTCTTTTCCTCTTCTCCTCTTTCACTCTTCTTTCAATTATTGCATTTAATTACTTTTCTTTCTTCTCAATTTTATATTAGCTTAGTTATTCATGTTTTCTTTTCTTCATTCCTTTTTCATGCCTTTTTATGTTGGTATTGGAGCTTTATTTGGATATTATTATAGCTTGTGGATATAATGAGGAGTAATTTGACAATTGACATTTAATTTTGGATCTCATATACACATGGATTGATTATTTTCATTCTTAATTTCTCTTGAATACCAAGTGTTTGTGAAAACGCCAACATGGCATTCTGAATTCTTTTCTACTCTATCCCTACTACTTTAATGCCTCTTTTTCACAAAACTTGTATTCCACATGTATTGGGATTATCATTCACAATTATCATCATACTAGTGCCCATTAATTAGGTACATTCAATATATGATGCTTGAATTATGCTTCTCATGCTTCTTACTTGCATGCCACAAACTCTCTTACATCTAATTGTTATGAATTGCCTTTATGATCATACTTGATGTCTTACCTATATGTTGTAGCTACCATGTATTTAAGCAATTATCTTTTATTTGGAATTTATTATCACTTGAAATTTTTTCTTTCCGGTCTTTAGTTATCTATATTTCATATTCTTCCTCTTTCTTTCTTTCTTAGGATGGGTACCAAGAAAGGAAAAGAGAAGGCTATTGACAAGACACCGGCAAGGAAAGGCACTAAAAGAACTGTGGCTAAGGCACAACCCACTACAAGCGTTAAGCCACCCATGAAGCGGATGAAGCAGACAATCAAAGTTGATGAGGCAGAAAAGGCATTCCCTGTTAGGGACTCTGCACGGTTCACAAACCGTTACTATGAGAAGATGTTCCCCATCCTGGCTAAGAGAAACTACAACAATGAGCACTTACTCATTCTTCCAACTCACTTTGTTGATTTTGTGGAGCCCCGCATTGAAAGGAGACAGTGGGGATTCTTGAGAAGACAGCCACGGGAGGCCAATTTATCATGGGTAGTCGAATTCTACTCCAATTTCCACTCGCCTATCCTACAGTTTGTTTATGTTCGTCAGAAGCATGTACTCGTCTCCGAAGGGGCCATTCAGCGAGTCTTGGATCTTCCACCTAGCCCAGAGGGATGGGACGCCTATCAAGAGGCCTCTTTCAAGCGCCAGACATACCAGTTTGGCTGGAATAGCGTCCTGGGTGTCATAGCACAACCTGGCAGCACATGGATCTACGGCCAACATCGGACTCGACCTAAGAGCATCTCAGCTCCTGCACTCACTTTGGAGGCTCGCGTGTGGGCATAGATTATGTCCCACTATGTCTTTCCGAGCACTCACGAGTTCACCTTCACTGCAGACATGGTTGTCCTCATCTGGTGCATTCTTACAGAGCAGCCCCTCAACTTATCCAGACACATCTGGCAGGCCATGGAACACGTACAGATTGCGGGTAACCTATCCTTCTCCGCTTTAGTTTCGGATCTTGTATCTGCAGCAGGAGTCTCCTATAGGGCTGGGGACACCAAGGAAGTGATCCCACGGGCTGATCAATATATTCCGAACGGGAAGTACACCAGACCCCCCGTACTCTCTGCTAGCCGACATCCCGGCCCATCTTCGGACACTCCTTCTACATCCGCCCCGCCATCACCCACACCTCCTACACCATCCACTACTCAGATATTCCTTCAGATCCTTCAGAGGTTAGACCGGCAAGACCGGCAGATGGAGCGCCGCAATAAGCGCCGATACACCTATCTGAAGGAGCTCATTGTTAGTACTCACCCACCTCCTGAAGAGAAGGATACCCCGAACTCCACTTTACCTACCAGCACCGGGAGCCATGACGATCCCGACAGTGGAGGTGACACTACCAGCCCCACCTTGTTCCTTACTGATGGCACGGAAGATCGTGCCAAGCCTTAAGTGTGGAAAGGTCAGCACCTGACTTCCGGAGGTAACCTCTCTCTTTTAACACCAACATTTTAGTTTTTCTTTTGTTAGATAGATAGATTGCATGATAATAATTACTTGCATGTATGTTCTGCTTGGTTAAAGTAATGAGTTTCTTTTCAAGACCCTATTTTATAGTATTCTACTAATTTAAATTGAAAATTTGTGTTAAACCTATTTGAAGATTGTAATTTGGAACATGGTTTATAGCTAAGAATACACAACTTGTGAGACTTTGAGCTTAATTATATGGTTACATTATTTAACCATAAATTTTATTCTTGTGTGTGTTTTCTTCTCTATGATTGTAATCTATGGTTTGTTCCATTCTATATGTCCATTGTTTAGTGTATTTGTATGCATACATATGATTGAGGCCATTAATTGTTATTAGCTCACTTATCCCAAATAGCCTACCATTTCAATTACCATTGTTTACCACTTTGAGCCTTTTAATCCCCAATTGTTCTATATTTTATCAAATCACTAGCCTTAAGCAAAAAAAAATTAATTACCCCAATTGAATCTTTGGTTAGCTTAAGATAAAGATTGTGTGTCAATTAAGTGTGGAGAATTGTGGGAACTTGGGTTGATGAGAAATTGTTGAGTTTTATTGACAAGATATTGGGACTTTGGGTGCTACATACTCATGTGAAACTAGAAAAACCATATGCATTGATATGTTATGTTTGCTTCCATGCTCAAAAAAAATTAATATATATATATATATTCTTAATATTACAACATAAATAAATAAATAGGGGACAAAATCACCCCAATGTTAAGTCTAATAAAAGATCAATGCATATGTGGTGAAATTAAAGAAAATTTGATACATAAGTATGTGAAATATACAAAAGTGAGATTATGGGTAGTTAGGCATGATTTTAGAATTATATAGAGTGTGTGTATGTTAGGTGAGAACTTAGGTTAGTCAAAGATTCATATTATAGCTCACTTGGCCATACATATATCCTCACCCTTACCTTAGCCCCATTACAACCTTGAAAAGACCTCATGATCTTTGCATTTGTACATTAAATATTTGTTGATTGGTTAGATGAAGAACAAAGTTTTAGAAAGTATGACTAGAGAAGAGTAGAGTGGATTAACCCTAGACACTTGAGCGATTAGAGTGCATATACACTTCCAGTGAGGGTTCAATGCCTGATTCTATGTTCCCGGCTTTCATGAGCTATCTTCTTACAAGTTTACTTGTCTTTTATTGTGTGATTTGAATTAATGAAATCTGATTTATGTTTGTCTTGGAGAACTTGTTTACTTTTAACCAAGTAGATAGAAACATCTTAGCATATAGTTGCATTCACATACATAGGTTGCATTACACGAGTCTTACTTCCCCCCATTCATTCTTTCTATCTCCTTGAGCTTAGCATGAGGACATGCTAATGTTTAAGTGTGGGGAGATTGATAAACCACTATTTTATGGTTTATCTTGTGCTCAATTGAGTGGTTTTTATCAACTCTTCGCACACTTACTCATATAATTTGCATGGTTTTACAAATCCTTCCCAAATTTTGTTATATGATTGAAAACCTGCTTCCTAAGCCTTTAAGTTACCGATTTTTAATTCCCCTTTTTACCATTCGATGCCGTGATCTGTGTGTTAAGTGTTTCCAAGCTTTATAGGGCAGGAATGGCTTAGAGGATGGAAAGGAAGCTTGCAAAAATAGAAGGAACACAAGAAACAAAGGAGATGACCAGCAAGGATCGACGCGCACGCCTGGCTCACGCGTGCGCGTGACTTGGAGCTTTCCACAGCGATGTGTGCGCGTACTGGACGTGTACGCGTGAAAAGCAAAATTGCATGGCGACGCATGCGCGTACCTGATGCGTACGCGTGACACGCGAAGAGTCACGCGTACACGTGACATGTGCCACGTGCAGAAATCGTAGAAGACGCTGGGGGCGATTTTGGGCTGAGTTTGGACCCATTTTTCGGCCTAGAAACACAGACTAGAGCCAGGGGATAAGCAAAGACTCAATACACATTCACATTCAGAGAGTTTTAGCTTAGTTTTTGAATCTTAGAGAAAAAATACCACTTTCTCTAGGGTTCTTCAAATTCATAGATTTCTAGTTTTATGCTTTTGGATTGGATATTAAGAAGAGTTACTACCTCCGCTGAAGTCTTTATTATTCTAGTTTGTTTCTTTATTTCCTTACTCTTTTATTGCCCATTTACCCTGTTCAGAGTTACATATGGATATCTTTGATTTTGGAATTTATTAATGCAAATAACTATTTCTGCCTTTAATTAATTTTCACTTATTATTTTATTTAATTTATTATGTCTTCTTTTTGTTCTCTTTATATGTCTGTGAACGTAGTATTCATATCAATGGAGTAGACTCCTAACTTGATTTGGGAGTTGATTAATAGGAGACCCTTGAGTTGGAATACTCAAGTGTTAATTTTAATTGGAAGTTGCTGGCTGGCTCTCTAGTCTCTAACTCTAATCCTTCCTTAGGAGAGGATTAGGACTTGGGAATCAGAGTTGGTTAGTTACTTGACTTTCCTTTATTAAGTAAAGGATAACTAAGTAGAACAATAACCTCTTACTATTACACTTGGGAAAATTCAATAAGGATAGAACTTCCAATTAATCTTTTCCCGGTCAAGGCTTTTTATTTCAATTACATAAAACCTCTTGTTAATTTTCATTGCTTTAATTTACAATTATTTATTTATCTATTCTCCAACTCTAAAATTTCTCAGAAAATTTCTGACCAATAAATTGCACTCTTTTGTTAACTCGTTGGGAGACGACCTGAGAATTCTACTCCCAGTATTTTTATTCTCAGTTTGTGACAATTATTTCTGAATTGATAAGCGGAATTTTTGTCGGTTAAGAACTGTATTTGCAACGTTATTTCTATATTAATTTCTTAATCGGTAATTTTCCGCCTGTCAGGTATCAATGCTTGGAAGTGGATATGGGTCTTTGGGACACGCTTTTGTTCAGGTCGGTGTAATCAACGCACATCCTCCACTTGCCGTTTTGTTTTTTGACTAACACCACATTTGCCAGCCACGCCAGATATTTGACCTTTTTGATGAACCCGGCTTCTAGGAGGGCTTGTACTTGTTCTTCCACTACTTGGGCTCGTTCAGGTCCAAGCTTCCTTCTTCTTTGCTGAACAGGTCACGAACCGGGGTATACTGATAGTTTGTTCGACATGAGTTCGGGATCTATCCCTGGCATGTCGGAGACTTTCCAAGCGAAGAGGTCAGAATTTTCTTGTAGGAGCCTTATAAGCTTCTTCTTCAAATCTTCCTTCAGGTTAGCTCCTATGTTGGTGTTTTTTCCTTCCTTTTCTCCAACATGTACCTCTTCAGTCTTTCCCCCCGGTTGTGGTCGTAGCTCCTCTTTAGCTCTAACTTCTCCGAGCTCAATTGTGTGCACCTCCTTGTCTTTTCCTCTCAGGTTCAAGCTTTCATTGTAGCATTTCCTCGCCAATTTCTGGTCTCCCCTAATGGTTGCTATTCCCTCTAATGTTGAGAATTTCATGCAAAGGTGGAGAGTGAATACCCCTGCTCCGAGTCGATTTAGGGTAGTTTTGCCGATTAGGGCATTGTAGGCTGACCCCACATCGACGACTATGAAGTCAATGCTCAGAGTTTTGGATTTTAACCCTTTTCAAAAAGTGGTATGTAGGGGTATGAATCCTAGTAGTTTTATTGGTGTGTCCCCCAGCCCATATAGGGTATGAGGGTAAGCTCTTAACTCCTTTTCATCCAACCCCAGCTTATCGAATGCCGGTTTGAATAGGATGTCGGCTGAGCCCTGATCCACTAGGGTTCTGTGAAGATGGGCGTTAGCAAGGATAATGGATATCACCACTGGATCATCATGTCCAGGAACGATACCTTGCTCATCTTCTTTAGTAAATGAGATGGTTGGGAGGTCGGGAGCTTCGCATCCGACCTGATAGACTGATGAGCGGATATTTTATACGCTTTTTGGAGTTAATTTCATATAGTTTTTAGTATGTTTTAGTTAGTTTTTAGTTTATTTTCATTAGTTTTTAGGAAAATTCATATTTATGGACTTTAATATGAGTTTTGTGTTTTTCTGTAATTTCAGGTATTTTTCTGGCTGAAATTGAAGGAGCTGAGCAAAAATCTGATTCAGGCTGAAAAAGGACTGCTGATGCTGTTGGATTCTGACCTCCCTGCACTCAAAGTGGATTTTCTGGAGCTACAGAACTCAAAATGGCGTGCTTCCAATTGCGTTGGAAAGTAGACATCCAGGTCTTTCCATCAATATATAATGGTCCATACTTTGCTCAAGGATAGATGATGTAAACTGGCGTTCAACGCCAGTTCTCTGCCCAATTCTGGCGTCCAGCGCCAGAAAAGGATTAAAAGTTGGAGTTCAACGCCAGAAATGGATCCAAACCTGGCGTTGAACGCCCAAAACAGCCTTATGCACGTGAATTGCTTAAGTCTCAGCCCCAGCACACACCAAGTGGGCCCCAGAAGTGGATCTCTGCACCATCTATCAGAGTTTACTCATTTTCTGTAAACCTAGGCCACTAGTTTAGTATTTAAACAAATTTTAGAGACTTATTTTGTATCTCATGACATTTTAGATCTAAACTTTGTACTCTTTGACGGCATGAGTCTCTAAACTCTATTGTTGGGGGTGAGGAGCTCTGCTGTGTCTCGATGAATTAATGTAAGTATTTCTGTTTTCCATTCAAATATGCGTGTTCCTATCTAAGATATCCATTCGCGCCTAACTATGGAGAAGGTGATGATCAGTGACACTCATCACCTTCCTCAATCCATGAACGTGTGTCTGACAATCACCTCCGTTCTACATCAGATTGAATGAATATCTCTTAGATTCCTTAATCAGAATCTCCGTGGTATAAGCTAGATTGATGGCGGCATTCATGAGAATCCGGAAAGTCTAAACCTTGTCTGTGGTATTCCGAGTAGGATTCAGGGATTGAATGACTGTGACGAGCTTCAAACTCGCGAGTGCTGGGCGTAGTGACAGATGCAAAAGGAGGGTGAATCCTATTCCATCATGATCGGGAACCTCAGATGATTAGCCGTGCTGTGACAAAGCATTTGGACCATTTTCACAAGAGGAGGGGAGGTAACCATTGACAACGGTGATGCCCCAACACACAGCTTGCCATAGAAGGACGTGCGTGCGTGAATCAGAGGACAGAGGAAAGAAGAGATTCAGAAGACAAAGCATCTCGAAAACTCCAATATATTCTCCATTACTGCATAACAAGTAACCTTTAACCCATGCTCTCTTGTTCATTCGCAATTCAACTGACAAATATAATTGACTTCCTGACTAAGAATTGTAAGATAACCATAGATTGCTTCAAACCAACAATCTCCGTGGGATTCGACCCTTACTCACGTAAGGTATTACTTGGACGACCCAGTGCACTTGCTGGTTAGTGGTACGAGTTGTGAAAAGTGTGATTCACAATTCGTGCACCAAGTTTTTGGCGCCGTTGCCGGGGATTGTTCGTGTTTGGACAACTAACGGTTTATTTTGTTGCTTAGATTAGGAAAAATTTCTCTTTTTGTTTAGAGTCTCGTATTATTGTCGTGCTAAAACTTTAGAATCCTTATTTTCTTATTAAAATCTTTTTCAAAAATAATTTTTCTATTAAATCCTGTGCCAAATTTTAAGTTTGGTGTTTTCTTGTTGATTTCTCTGTGTTTTTTGAAAATTTTAGTTTGGTTTTCTAAAAATTTTAAGTTTGGTGTTCTTCCTTCGTGTTCTTGTGTTCTTGTGAATCTTCAAAGTATTCTTGAGTTTTCCTTGTGTCTTGATCTTAAAATTTTTAAGTTTGGTGTTCCTTAGTATTTTTCCCTTAAAAATTTTTGAAAACAAGGAGCATCAGATCTAAAAAATTTTAAATATTGTGCTATCTTATTGTTTTCTCTCTCCTCTTTAAATTCAAAAATATCTTTTCTCTCTGTTTTAAAAGCAAATTTTCGAAATCTATTTCTAAAATTCAGATTTTTGTTTCAAAATTTAAAACCTTTTCCAAAAAAAAATCATCATATCCTTTTCAAAACTTCCTAACCACTTTCTCTCTCCTCAGTTTTTCGAAATTCTTCACTCAATTTTTTTATTTATTTTATTTTAATTTATTTCATTTTTGAAATAAATAAATAAATAAAAATATTTTCTCTATTTTACATCATCTCCCTTTCTCCATCATGGACATAAGCGGAAATGAACAGTCCAGGAGGACTCTGGGGTCATATTCTAACCCCTCTACTGCTTCATATGGGAGTAGTATCTGCATACCCTCCATTGGAGTCAGTAGCTTTGAGTTGAATCCTCAGCTCATTATCATGGTGCAGCAAAATTGCCAGTATTTCGGTCTTCCACAGGAAGAACCTACAGAGTTTCTGGCACAGTTTTTACAAATTGCTGACACAGTACATAATAAAGAAATAGATCAGGATGTCTACAGACTATTACTGTTTCCATTTGCTGTAAAAGATCAAGCTAAGAGGTGGTTGAATAACCAACCTAAGGCCAGCATAAGGACATGGAAACAACTGACAGAAAAATTCCTGAATCAATATTTCCCTCCAAAAAGGATGACACAGCTAAGGCTGGACATCCAAGACTTTAAACAAGGAGATAATGAATCTCTTTATGATGCCTGGGAGAGATACAGAGAGATGCTACGAAAATTCCCATCTGAAATGTTTTCAGAGTGGGTTCAGTTAGACTTCTTCTACTATGGGCTTGCAGAAGGAGCTCAGATGTCTCTAGATTACTCAGCTGGTGGATCTATCCACATAAGAAAGACAATTGAAGAGGCTCAAGAGCTCATTGATACAGTTGCCAGGAATCAGTATTTGTACCTAAGCAGCAACCCTTCCATGAATGAAGAGGTTAAAACAGTAACTGCTGAACTCAGTCCTGTAAAACAAGCTGCTGAATTCAATCAGCAATTGGACTTTCTAACAAAGCAGCTAGCCGAATTTAAAGACAGGCTACAAGAGACAAGAATGGCTAATATACATATGGAAGAACAGTTTAGGCAAACAAAGCAGCAGCTATCAAGACAAATAACAGAAGAATGCCAAGCAGTTCAATTAAGAAGTGGGAAAATATTAAATACCCCATCTCAAGGCAGCAAAAAGCTAAGGAATGAGCAAACCACCCAAAATTCACTTGAGGACAGTAAGAGCCCAGGGAAAAATAATTCTGGCACTAAAACGCTAGAAAATTGGTAGAAGGCTGGCACTGAACGCCCAGACCATGCCCAAAATTGGCGTTCAACGCCAGAAACAAGGCAGGATTGGCGTTCAACGCCAGAAATGGGCAAGGATCTGGCGTTGAACGCCCAAATTGGGCAAGATCTGGCGCTGAACGCCCAAAATGGGCACAATTCTGGCGTTCAAACGCCAGGAGCAGACAAGGAGCTGGCGTCCAGTTTCACTCCAGCTTCTAACTCTGGCACTCAATTGCCAGTGAGGTATCAGACACACACAAATGCTGATAACAACCCCTCTAAAAAGTCTTATTCAACCACTTCTGTAGGCAGTAAATCTACAGCAACTAAGGTTGAAGAATATAAAGCCAAGATACCTTATCCTCAAAAACTCCGGAAAGAGGAGCAGGATAAGCAATTTGCTCGCTTTGTAGATTATCTCAGGACTTTTGAAATAAAGATTCCATTTGCAGAAGCACTTGAGCAAATACCTTCTTATGCCAAGTTCATGAAAGAGATCTTGAGTCATAAAAAGGATTGGAGAGAAACAGAAAGAGTTCTCCTCACTGAAGAATGCAGTGCAGTCATTCTGAAGAGCTTTCCTGAAAAGCTTAAAGACCCTGGGAGTTTTCTGATACCATGCATATTAAAAGGTAATTGCACCAAGACAGCTTTCTGCGATCTTGGGGCAAGCATCAACCTAATACCTGCATCCACTATCAGAAAGCTTGGCTTAACTGAAGAAGTTAAACCAACCCGGATATATCTCCAACTTGCTGATGATTCCACTAAATACCCATCAGGCGTAATTGAAGACATGATTGTCAGAGTTGGGCCATTCGCCTTTCCCACTGACTTTGTTGTGCAGGAAATGGAGGAGCACAAGAGTGCTACTCTCATTCTAGGAAGACCCTTCCTAGCAACTAGACGATCCCTCATTGACGTCCAATAGGGGGAAATAACCCTGAGAGTCAATGATGATGAGTTTAAGTTGAACGCTGTCAAAGCCATGCAGCATCCTGACACATCAAAAGACTGCATGAAAGTTGATCTTATTGACTCTTTGGTAGAAGAGATCAACATGGCTGAGAGTCTCAAATCAGAGTTGGAAAACATCTTTAAAGATGTTCAGCCTGATTTAGAGGATTCAGAGGACATGAAAGAGCCTCTGAAAATTTTTCTGGAAGAAGAAAAACCTCCTAAGCCCGAGCTCAAGCCATTACCACCATCCTTGAAATATGCATTTCTGGGAGAAGGTGACACTTTTCCAATGATTATAAACTCTGCTTTAAATTCACAGGAAGAGGAGGCACTTATTCAAGTGCTAAGGACACACAAGACAGCTCTTGGGTGGTCCATAGGTGACCTTAAGGGCATAAGCCCAGCTAGATGCATGCACAAAATCTTATTGGAGGATAATGCCAAACCAGTGGTTCAACCACAGAGGCGGCTAAATCCAGCCATGAAGGAAGTGGTGCAGAAAGAGGTCACCAAATTACTAGAGGCTGGGATTATTTATCCTATTTCTGATAGCCCCTGGGTGAGCCCTGTCCAAGTCGTCCCAAAAAAGGGAGGCATGACAGTGATTCATAATGAAAAAAATGAACTGGTTCCTACAAGAACAGTTACAGGGTGGCGCATGTGTATTGACTACAGAAGGCTCAATACAGCCACCAGAAAGGATCATTTTCCTTTACCATTCATAGACCAGATGCTAGAAAGACTGGCAGGTCATGATTATTACTGCTTTTTGGATGGCTACTCAGGCTATAACCAGATTGCAGTAGATCCCCAGGATCAAGAGAAAACAGCATTCACATGTCCATCTGGAGTGTTTGCTTATAGAAGGATGCCATTTGGGCTGTGTAATGCGCCTGCAACCTTCCAGAGATGCATGCTCTCTATTTTCTCTGATATGGTGGAAAAATTTCTGGAAGTCTTCATGGATGACTTCTCAGTATATGGAGACTCATTCAGCTCCTGTCTTGATCACTTGAAACTTGTTCTAAAAAGATGCCAAGAGACCAACCTGGTTTTAAACTGGGAAAAATGTCACTTCATGGTGACTGAAGGGATTGTTCTTGGGCATAAAATCTCAAACAAGGGAATAGAGGTGGATCAAGCAAAAATAGAGGTAATTGAAAAATTACCACCACCTGCCAATGTTAAGGCAATCAGAAGCTTTCTGGGGCATGCAGAATTCTATAGGAGGTTTATAAAGGATTTTTCAAAAATCGCAAAACCTCTAAGCAATCTGCTAGCTGCTGACACGCCATTTTTGTTTGACACAGAGTGCCTGCAGGCGTTTGAAACGCTGAAAGCTAAGCTGGTCACAGCACCAGTTATTTCTGCACCAGACTGGACATTACCATTTGAGCTAATGTGTGATGCCAGTGATCACGCCATTGGTGCAGTGTTGGGACAGAGGCATAACAAGCTTCTGCACGTCATTTATTACGCTAGTCACGTTCTAAATGATGCCCAGAAGAATTACACAACCACAGAAAAAGAATTACTTGCAGTGGTTTACGCCATTGACAAGTTCAGATCATACTTAGTAGGATCAAAAGTGATTGTGTATACTGATCATGCTGCTCTTAAATATTTACTCACAAAGCAGGATTCAAAACCCAGGCTCATCAGATGGGTGTTGCTTCTGCAAGAGTTTGATATAGAAATAAGAGACAGAAAAGGGACAGAGAACTAAGTGGCTGATCATCTGTCCCGGATAGAGCCAGTAGAAGGGACGTCCCTCCCCTTTCTTGAGATCTCTGAGACTTTTCCGGATGAGCATTTATTTGCCATTCAGGAAACACCATGGTTTTCCGATATTGCAAACTATAAAGCTGCAAGGTTCATACTCAAAGAGTACAACAGGCAACAAAAGAAAAAATTAATCACTAATGCAAAGTACTACTTGTGGGATGAACCTTATCTCTTTAAGAGATGTGCAGACGGAATAATCCGTAGGTGTGTGCCTAGAGAAGAAGCACAGAGGATCCTATGGCACTGCCATGGATCTCAATATGGAGGCCATTTCGGAGGTAAGCGAACAGCCACCAAGGTCCTCCAATGTGGCTTCTATTAGCCCACACTCTATAGAGATTCCCGAGAGTTTGTACGTAACTGTGACAGTTGCCAAAGAGCTGGTAATCTGCCTCATGGTTACGCCATGCCTCAACAAGGAATCTTGGAGATTGAGTTGTTTGACGTATGGGGAATTGACTTCATGGGACCTTTCCCACCATCATACTCAAACACTTATATTCTGGTGGCAGTTGATTATGTGTCAAAATGGGTTGAGGCCATTGTCACACCCACCAATGATACTAAAACAGTGTTGAAGTTCCTCCAGAAACATATCTTTAGCAGGTTCGGTGTCCCTAGAGTACTAATCAGTGATGGGGGCACTCACTTCTGCAATAAACAGCTTTACTCTGCCATGGTTCGATATGGGATTCGCCACAAGGTGGCTACTCCATATCATCCACAAACCAATGGGCAAGCTGAAGTCTCTAATAGAGAACTAAAAAGAATCCTGGAACGGACAGTAAATACCCGTAGAAAGGATTGGGCACGGAGCTTGGATGATGCTCTGTGGGCTTACAGAACAGCATTCAAGACCCCTATAGGGACCTCTCCATACCAACTGGTGTATGGTAAGGCATGTCACCTGCCCGTGGAACTGGAACATAAAGCCTATTGGGCAACCAGATTCCTAAACTTTGATGCCAAATTAGCAGGAGAAAAGAGATTTCTCCAGCTAAATGAGCTAGAGGAATTCAGATTCACAGCTTTCAAAAATGCCAAGCTTTATAAAGAGAAATAAAAAATGGCATGACAGAAAGCTGTCATCTAGAATCTTTGAACCAGGACAGAAGGTTCTGCTGTTTAACTCTAAACTCAGGCTATTCCCCGGGAAATTGAAATCCCGGTGGAGGGGACCATACGTGATTACAAGTGTATCACCATATGGTTATGTAGAGCTTCAAGATATTGATTCTGATAAGAAGTTCATTGTCAATGGACAGAGAATCAAGCACTATCTTGAAGGCAACGTTGAGCAAGAATGCTCAAGGTTGAAGCTAGATTAAAAGCTCAGCAAGGTCCAGCTAAAGACAATAAAAAAGCGCTTGCTGGGAGGCAACCCAGCCATGGGGCATCAATCCTCTAAGCATTTTGCCCTATTTTTATTTTTATTTGTTTATATAAAGTTCATTGATACTAAGGTAAAGAATCAATTTTATAAATTCACAGGATTACAGAAGGAATCTGCACACAAAACAGAGAAAAAGAGCCCACTGGCAAGAAAACGCCAGTAATGGTAGCAATCTGGGCGTTCAATGCCAGAAATGGGCACCCACTGGGCGTTGAACGCCAGTAATGGCAGCAGCTGGGCGTTGAACGCCCAGGAGAGCAGCATTTGGGCGTTGAACGCCCAAAACAGGCAGTGTTTGGGCATTCAAACGCCAAGAGGGCAGGGAGGAGACAAAACTCATTTTTATTCAAATTTTTTCATTCTAAATCTTGATTTTCATACTTCAATTCATGATTTTTTACATAAACATGTTACGAACCTTGATTTCTAAATTCCATAATTTCTAAAAACCCTACCTTAAGAACATCAAATGTATTTTAATCCATAAGCACCAGGCCTCTTTGCAAATTCAATCCAACTCTTTTCAAAACCTTTTTTTTACAAATCTATCTTTTCAACTCATCAATATCTTTTTCAAAACCTCCACTTTATCTTTTTCAAAATCTAAATCTATCTTTTTCAAAAATCTTTCATATCCTCTCAATTTTAAACTATATCTTCTCTTATCATATCTTCTATCTTATCTTTTCCAAATAAATATTTTTATCATATCTTTATCTCTTTTTTCGAAAACCCACCTTCCCTCCCTATAAATTTGAGTTCGGCCTCCCTCCCCTCCCATCAACAATTGTACCTAGCTCTCCTTCTATCCCTCTCCTTTCTTTTCTTTTGCTTGAGGACAAGCAAACCTCTAAGTTTGGTGTGTTTATCTGCGATCACTAAGATCATGGCTCCTAAAGGAAAACAACCCACTCCAAGAGGCAAGAAAGAGAGCATTCCAAAACCACTTTGGAATCAAGGGAAGTTCTTATCTAAAGAACATTCAGACCATTATAATAAAATAATGGGTCTGAGATCAGTGATCCCAGAAGTTAGATTCAATCTGAAAGAAGATGAATATCCGGAGATCCAGGAGCAAATTCGAATCAGGAACTGGGAAGTCCTAGCTAATCCTGAAACGAAAGTGGGAAGGAATATGATCCAGGATTTCTATGCTAATATGTGGCAGACTGACAAGCAAAAACTATCTGGAACTGCCTTCTATGAATATCGGACCATGGTCAGAGGAAAGATTGTTCATACCACCCCTGACAAGATCAGAGAGATCTTAAAGCTACCTCAGCTGAAAGATGATCCAGATTCCTTCAACAGGAGAATGATGAGAACAGACAAGGGTCTGGATAAGATTCTAGAGGACATATGTATCCCTGGAGCCAGGTGGACCACCAACACAAAGGGTGTCCCAAATCAACTCAAGAGAGAAGATCTCAAACCAGTCGCCAGAGGATGGCTGGACTTCATTGGGCATTCTCTGTTGCCTACTAGCAACCGTTCTGAAGTCACAGTTAAAAGAGCAGTGATGATCCATTGCATCATGATGGGAAAGGAAGTGGAAGTTCATCAGCTGATCTCAGCTGAACTCTACAAAATTGCTAACAAAAATTCTAAGGAGGCCAGGTTGACTTATCCAAGCGTGATATCGCTGCTCTGCAAGGATGCTGGAGTAAGGATGGGAATAACTAAGTACATCTCAATTGAGAAACCAATCACCAAGGCATCAATGGAAAAACAATAAGCGCAGGAGGATCCCACCAAGAAGAAAACGCAGGAATTCCTCCCAGAAATCCCTCAATCTGAATATTGGGAGTATCTTGAGACGTCTATCACCAAGATACGGGAAGCTATGGAGCAAATAATAAAAGAACAGAAGGAACACAGTCAAATTCTTACCTATATGTTTAAAGAACAAGAGGAGCAAGGGCGTGACTTAAGGGACTTGAAGCACCAGAAGTTATCTCTTGCAGGACCGAGCACCCCAAGGATCAGAGGAACCCCTGTTCCCCCAGAATAAAGGTTGTTAAATTCCAATTTCTGCTTTAAATCTGTGATAGTGTCATTAGAAAAGTTCACCTTAGGAGTCATATAGTAGTAATTAGTATCTATTTTGATCTTATCTCCAATTAAGCTATAGTTTATTTTTCTCATCATCAGCAAACATGAATAAAATAGTAGATCTTTTGAATAAGAGGCAATAAAATTTCGAGTTTTAATAAGAGAAATTATAATTAGTTACATGTGGTGGCAATACTTTCTGTCTTCTGAATGAATGCTTGAACAGTGCATATGTCTTTTGAATTTGTTGCTTAAGACTGTTAAATATGTTGGCTCTTGAAAGAATGATGAACATGAGACATGTTATTGATAATCTGAAAAATCATAAAAATGATTCTTGAAGCAAGAAAAAGCAGCAAAAAAAAAAGCAGAAAAAGCCAATAGCCCTTAAAACCAAAAGGCAAGGGTAATAAAAAGGATCCCAAGGCTTTGAGCATCAGTGGATAGGAGGGCCTAAGGGAATAAAATCCTGGCCTAAGCGGCTAAACCAAGCTATCCCTAACCATGTGCTTGTGGCGTGAAGGTGTCAAGTGAAAACTTGAGAATGAGCGGTTAAAGTCAAGGTCCAAAGCAGAAAGAAGAGTGTGCTTAAGAACTCTGGACACCTCTAATTGGGGACTTTAGCAAAGCTGAGTCACAATCCAAAGGGTTCACCCAATTATGTGTCTGTGGCATTTATGTATCCAGTGGTAATACTGGAAAACAAAGTGCTTAGGGCCACGGCCAAGACTCATGAAATAGCTGTGTTCAAGAATCATCATACTGAAATAGGAGAATCAATAACACTATCTGAATTCTAAGTTATTATAGATGCCAATCACTCTGAGCTTCAATGGATAAAGTGAGATGCCAAAACTGTTCGGAAGCAAAAAGCTGCTAGTCCCGCTCATCTAATTAGAATCTGAGCTTCACTCAAAAACTCTGAGATATTATTGCTTCTCAACCTATTAGTCTTCTATTTTATTTGTCTAGTTGCTTGAGGACAAGCAACAGTTTAAGTTTGGTGTTGTGATGAGCGGATATTTTATACGCTTTTTGGAGTTAATTTCATATAGTTTTTAGTATGTTTTAGTTAGTTTTTAGTTTATTTTCATTAGTTTTTAGGAAAAATTCATATTTCTGGACTTTACTATGAGTTGTGTGTTTTTTTGTAATTTCAGGTATTTTTCTGGCTGAAATTGAAGGAGCTGAGCAAAAATCTGATTCAGGCTGAAAAAGGACTGCTGATGCTGTTGGATTCTGACCTCCCTGCACTCAAAGTGGATTTTCAGGAGCTACAGAACTCGAAATGGCGTGCTTCCAATTGCGTTGGAAAGTAGACATCTAGGGATTTCCAGAAATATATAATAGTTCATACTTTGCTCGAGGATAAATGACGTAAACTGGCGTTCAACACCAGTTCTCTGCCCAATTCTGGCGTCCAGCGCCAGAAAAGGATTAAAAGTTGGAGTTCAACGCCAGAAATGGATCCAAACCTGGTGTTGAACGCCCAAAACAGCCTTATGCACGTGAATTGCTTAAGTCTCAGCCCCAGCACACACCAAGTAGGCCCCAGAAGTGGATCTCTGCACCATCTATCAGAGTTTACTCATTTTCTGTAAACCTAGGCCACTAGTTTAGTATTTAAACAACTTTTAGAGACTTATTTTGTATCTCATGACATTTTAGATCTAAACTTTGTACTCTTTGACGGCATGAGTCTCTAAACTCCATTGTTGGGGGTGAGGAGCTCTGCTGTGTCTCGATGAATTAATGCAAGTATTTCTGTTTTCCATTCAAATATGAGTGTTCCTATCTAAGATATCCATTCGCGCCTAACTATGGAGAAGGTGATGATCAGTGACACTCATCACCTTCCTCAATCCATAAACATGTGTCTGACAATCACCTCCATTCTACATCAGATTGAATGAATATCTCTTAGATTCCTTAATCAGAATCTCCGTGGTATAAGCTAGATTGATGGCGGCATTCATGAGAATCCGGAAAGTCTAAACCTTGTCTGTGGTATTCTGAGTAGGATTCAGGGATTGAATGACTGTGACGAGCTTCAAACTCGCGAGTGCTGGGCGTAGTGACAGACACAAAAGGAGGGTGAATCCTATTCCAGCATGATCGGGAACCTCAGATGATTAGCCGTGCTGTGACAGAGCATTTGGACCATTTTCACAAGAGGAGGGGAGGTAACCATTGACAACGGTGATGCCCCAACACACAGCTTGCCATAGAAGGACGTGCGTGCGTGAATCAGAGGACAGAGGAAAGCAGAGATTCAGAAGACAAAGCATCTCCAAAACTCCAACATATTCTCCATTACTGCATAACAAGTAACCTTTAACCCATGCTCTCTTGTTCATTCGCAATTCAACTAATAAATATAATTGACTTCCTGACTAAGAATTGCAAGATAACCATAGATTGCTTCAAACCAACAATCTCCGTGGGATTCGACCCTTACTCACGTAAGGTATTACTTGGACGACCCAGTGCACTTGCTGGTTAGTGGTACGAGTTGTGAAAAGTGTGATTCACAATTCGTGCACCATAGACTTCCTTCAAGTGCCTCTTGTGAGATGATTTTGTGAGGCCGCCTCCATCGAATCCTCCCGAGATCATATGTATATGTCTTTCCGGAATCTAAGGTGGTGGGTCTCTTCGGTCATCGTCATCTCGTTTTCTTTTCCCATGATGGTCCGACCTTTCCATTAGATATATGTCCAGCTGACCTTTTCTGGCCAGCTTTTTTATCACATTTTTTAGGTCATAACAATCATTTGTTGAGTGACCATATAGCTTATGGTACTCACAGTAGTCGCCACAACTCCCCTCTCCCCCTTTTTATTTTTCATGGGTCTAGGCGGCGGTAGTCTTTCAGTATGACAAATTTCCCTGTAGACATCAACTAGGAAAACTCGTAGAGGAGTATAGAAGTGGTATCTCCTGGGCCTCTCAGGTCCGACCTCCTATTTTTTTCTTGGGCTCTGGTGCACAAATTGTGAATTACACTTTTCAAAACTCGTACCACTAACCAGCAAGTGCACTGGGTTGTCCAAGTAATACCTTATGTGAGTAAGGGTCGAATCCCACGGAGATTGTTGGCTTGAAGCAATCTATGGTTATCTTGTAGCTCTTAGTCAGGAAATCAATTATAGTTGTCAGTTTGAATTGCAAAGAATAAAAGAGCATGAATTAAGTACTTGTTGTGCAGTAATGGAGAATATGTTGGAGTTTTGGAGATGCTTTATCTTTTGAATCTCTGCTTTCCTCCTGTCATCTTCTTCACGCACGCAAGTTTCCTCCTATGGCAAGCTGTGTGTTGGTGGATCACCATTGTCAATGGCTACCATCCGTCCTCTCAATGAAAATGGTCCAGGTGCGCTGTCACCGCATGGCTAATCATCTGTCGGTTTTCACTCATGCTGGAATAGGATCCATTGATCCTTTTGCGTCTGTCACTATGCCCAACCCTTGTGAGTTTGAAGCTCGTCACAGTCATTCAATCCCTGAATCCTACTCAGAATACCACAGACAAGGTTTAGACCTTCCGGATTCTCAAGAATGCTGCCAATGGATTCTAGCTTATACCACGAAGATTCTGATTAAGGAATCCAAGAGATACTCATTCAATCGAAGGTAAAACGGAGGTGATTGTCAGGCATGCGTTCATAGGTTGAGAATGGTGATGAGTGTCACGGATCATCACATCCATCATATTGAAGTGCGAATGAACATCTTAGATAGAAACAAGCGTGTTTGAATAGAAAACAGAAATAATTGCATTAATTCATCGAGACATAGCAGAGCTCCTCATCCCCAACAATGGAGTTTAGAGACTCATGCCATCAAAGAGTACAAAGTTCAGATCTAAAAATGTCATGAGATGCAAAATAAATCTCTAAAAGTTGTTTAAATACTAAACTGGTAACCTAAGTTTACAGAAAATGAGTAAACTACGATAGATAGTGCAGAAATCTACTTCTGGGGCCCACTTGGTGTGTGCTGGGGCTGAGACTTGAGCTTTACACATGCCTAGGCTGTTTCTGGAGTTAAACGCCAGGTTGTAACCTGTTTTGGACGTTTAACTCCAACTTGTAACCTGTTTCTGGTGTTTAACGCCAGAATGCAACATGGAACTGGCGTTGAATGCCAGTTTACGTCATTTATTCTTTAGCAAAATATGGACTATTATATATTGCTGGAAAGCCCTCGATGTCTACTTTCCAACGCAATTGAGAGCGCGCCATTTGGACTCTTGTAGCTCCAGAAAATTCATTTCGAGTGCAGGGAGGTCAGAATCCAACAACATCTGCAGTCCTTTTTCAGCCTGAATCAGATTTTTGCTCAGCTCCCTCAATTTCAGCCAGAAATACCTGAAATCACAGAAAAATACACAAACTCATAGTAAAGTCTAGAAATATGAATTTTTCCTAGAAACTAATAAAAATATACTAAAAACTAACTAAAACATACTAAAAACTACATGAAATTACCCTCAAAAAGCGTATAAAATATCCGCTTATCACAACATCAAACTTAAACTGTTGCTTGTTCCCAAGCGACTAGACAAATAAAATAGGATGAAAAGAAATCAAGAAGCAATAATATCTTAGAGTTTTAAGTGAAGCTCAGATTCTAGTCAAATGAGCGGGACCAGTAGCTTTTTGCTTCCGAACAGTTTTGGCATCTCACTTTATCCTTTGAAATTCAGAATGATTGGCATCCATAGGAACTCAGAATTCAGATAGTATTATTGATTCTCCTAGTTTAGTATGTTGATTCTTGAACACAGCTATTTTATGAGTCTTGGCCGTGGCCCTAAGCACTTTGTCTTCCAGTATTACCACCGAATACATAAATGCCACAGACACATAACTGGGTGAACCTTTTTTGATTGTGACTTAGCTTTGCTGAAGTCCCCAATTAGAGGTGTCCAGAGTTCTTAAGCACACTCTGTTTTTTCTTTGGACCTTAACTTTAACCGCTCAGTTTCAAGTTTTCACTTGACACCTTCACGCCACAAGCACATGGTTAGGGACAGCTTAGTTTAGCCGCTTAGGCCGGGATTTTATTCCTTTTAGGCCCTCCTATCCATTAATGCTCAAAGCCTTGGATCCTTTTTTTCCCTTGCCTTTTAGTTTTAAGGGCTATTGGCTTTTTCTACTGCTCCTTCTCTTTTTTTTTTTGCTGCTTTTTCTTGCTTCAAGAATCAATTTCATGATTTTTTAAATCATCAATAACATCTCTCTTGTTCATCATTCCTTCAGGAGCCAACAATTTAACATTTATAAAATTCAATATCAAAAACAGGCACTGTTCAGGCATTCATTCAGAAGACAAAAAGCATTGCCACCACATATATATAATTAGAATTTTCCTTATTAAGAACTCGAAAAAATATTGCCTCCTTATTCTAAAAATCTGCTATTTTATTCATGTTTGATGATGATGAGAAAAATAAATTATAGCTTAATTGGAGATAAAATCAAAATAGAGATACTAATTACTACTACTCATATATAACTTCTAAGGTAAATTTCTAATAAGAACAATTATCACAGAGTTAAGGCTAAGATTAGAACTCAACAACCTTGAATTTGGGAGGTGGATGCCTCTTTAGTTTGTGGAGTGCTTGGCCCTTCAAGAGATAGCTTCTGGCGCTTCAGTTCCTTCAGTTCACGCCCTTGCTCTTCTTGTTCTCTAAGCAGTTTGCAGAGCATGCTGTTTTGATTTTGCTGTTCTTCCTTCAGTTGATCCACAGCTTCTTGCAACTTGGTGACAGATGCTTCTAGACGCTCCCAGTATTCAATTTGAGGAATTTCCGGGAGGAACTCCTGTGCTCTCCTCTTGATGGGTTCATCCTGCACTTGTTGTCCTTCCATAGACTTTTTAGTGATTGGTAGATCAACTGGGATGTACTAATCTACTCCCATTTTTATCCCAACATCTTTACATAACAGAGAGACCAAGCTTGGATAAGCCAATCTGGCATCTTTGGAGTTCTTGTTTGCAATCTTGTAAAGCTCACAAGCAATCAGCTGATGAACTTCCACTTCTTTTTCCAGCATAATGCAATGAATCATCACTTCTCTTCTGATGGTGACCTCAGAGCGGTTGCTAGTGGGCAATATAGAGCGCCCAATGAAGTCCAGCCAGCCTCTGGCAACTGGTTTGAGATTTCCTCTTTTGAGTTGGTTCGGGGCACCCTTTGTGTTGGTTATCCATTTAGCTCCAGGGAGACATATGTCCTCTAAGATTTTGTCCAAGTTCAGGTTTAATCTCATCATTCTCCTATTAAAGGAGTCTGGGTCATCTTGCAGTTGAGGTAGCTTGAAGATCTCCCTTATTTTGTCATGGTGGGTGTGAACAATCTTTCCTCTGACCAAAGTTCTATAGTCTTAGAATGCGGTTCCCGCTATTCTCTGCCTGTCCGTCTGCCACAGATTTGTGTATAATTCCTGAACCATGTTTCTTCCCACCTTTGTTTCAGGATTAGCTAGGACTTCCCAGCTCCTGTTTCGAATTTGCTCTTGGATCTCCGGATATTTGTCTTCTTTCAGATCAAATTTAACTTCCGGGATCACTGACCTTAGACTCATTATTTTGTAGTAATGGTCTGAATGTTCTTTAGTTAAGAACTTCCCTTGATTCCAAAGTGGTTTTGGAATATTCTCTTTCTTGCCTCTTGAGTTGGTTTATTTTCCCTTAGGAGCCATGATCTTAGTGGATATTGGCTTAGTGATCACGGATAAACACACCAAACTTAGAGGTTTGCTTGTTCTCAAGTAAAAGAAAAGAAAGGAGAGGGAAAGAGGGAGAGCCAAGTTCGACTTGTGGAGGAGAGGGGGAGAGGCCGAACCAACATTTAAAGGGAAGGGGGGTGGGTTTCGAAAATTGTTTGAAAAAGATATGATAGAAAAAGTGATTTGGAAAAAATAAGTATGATAGGAAAAGATGTAATTTAAAATTGAAAAGATATGAAAGATATTTGAAAAAGATAAATCTGAATTTTGAAAAAGATGTTGTGAAGATTCGAAAAAGTTATTGATGAGTTGAGAAGATTTTAGAAGGAAAAGAGATAGAATTATTTTGAAAAGGATTTGAAAATAATTTGAAGAGGATTAAAAAAAAGGGTTTATGAATTAAGATACATTTGATATCTTTTGAAAAAGGATTTGAAAAATTAGGATTTGTAACATGTTTGTGCAAGAAATCATGAATTGAAACATAAAAAATGGAAAAAATTTGGATTGAAAACGAAAGTACTTATTCCCTACAATCCTGGCGTTAAACGCCCAACTGATGCATGTTTTGGGCGTTTAAAGCCCACTTGGTGCTTGGTCTGGGCGTTTAACGCCCAGCTGTTGCTTCCAGCTGGCGTTAAACGCCAGAAACTCCTTTGTTACTGGGCGTTTTTCTGAACGCCCAGGATGCTGTAAATCTGGCGTTAAACGCCCAGAAGCTGCTTCTTTTTGGCGTTTAACGCCCAGATGGCTATCTCTACTGGCGTTAAATGCCCAGTAGATGCTCCTTTTGGGCGTTTAACGCGCAAAACAGCTTTTACTGGTTTTTTTTCGCACCAGTGAGCTTCTTTTTGCTGTTTTGTATTCTAAATCCTTCTGCAACCCTGTGAACTTATGCAATTGATTCTTTACCTTGAAGATTATTTATATTAAACCTGTATAGATAAATAAAAAAAATTAATAAGAAAAAGTTTTGCTAATGGCTGGGTTGCCTCCCAGCAAGCGCTTCTTTATTGTCTTTAGCTGGACCTTCCTGAGCTTTTTAATCTAGCCTCAGCCTTGAGCATTCTTGCTCAACATTGCCTTCAAGATAATGTTTGATTCTATGTCCATTAACAATGAACTTCTTATTAGAATCAATGTCTTGAAGCTCCACATAGCCATATGGTGACACACTTGTAATCACATATGGTCCCCTCCACCGGGATTTCAGTTTCCCAGAGAATAGCCTGAGCCTAGAGTTAAACAGCAGAACCTTCTGTCCTGGTTCAAAGACTCTAGATGATAGCTTTCTGTCATGCCATCTTTTTGCTTTCTCCTTGTAGAGCTTGGCATTTTCGAAAGCGGTGAGTCTGAATTCCTCTAGCTCATTCAGCTGGAGCAATCTTTTTTCTCCAGCTAATTTGGCATCAAAGTTTAGGAATCTGGTTGCCCAGTAGGGTTTGTATTCCAGTTTCACGGGCAGATGACAGGACTTACCATACACAAGCTGGTACAGAGAGGTCCCTATAGGAGTCTTGAATGCTGTTCTGTAGGCCCACAGAGCATCATCCAAGCTTCTTGCCCAATCCTTTCTACAGGTACTTACAGTCCGTTCCAAAATTCTTTTCAGTTCTCTGTTAGAGACTTCAGCTTGTCCATTTGTCTGTGGATGATATGGAGTTGCCACTTTGTGGCTAATTCCATACCGGACCATGGCAAAGTAAAGTTGTTTGTTGCAGAAGTGGGTGCCCCATCACTGATTAGCACTCTAGGAACACCAAATCTGCTGAAGATATGTTTCTGGAGGAACTTCAGCACTGTCTTAGTATCATTAGTGGGTGTGGCAACAGCCTCTACCCATTTGGATACATAGTCAACTGCCACCAGAATATAAGTGTTTGAGTATGATGGTGGGAAAGGCCCCATGAAGTCAATACCCCATACATCAAACAACTCAATCTCCAAGATCTCTTGTTGAGGCATGGCGTAACCATGAGGCAGATTACCAGCTCTCTGGCAACTGTCACAGTTACGTACAAACTCTCGGGAATCTTTATAAAGGGTAGGCCAGTAGAAACCACATTGGAGGACCTTGGTGGCTGTTCGCTCACCTCCGAAATGACCTCCATACTGTGACCCATGGCAATGCCATAAGATCTTCTGTGCTTCTTCTCTGGGCACACACCTACGGATTATTCCGTCTGCACATATCTTAAAGAGATAGGGTTCATCCCACAAGTAATACTTTGCATCAGTAATTAATTTTTTCTTTTGTTGCCTGCTGTACTCCTTGGGTATGAACCTTGCAGCTTTATAATTTGCTATGTCTGCAAACCATGGTGTTTCCTGAATAGCGAACAAGTGCTAATCTGGAAAGGTTTCAGAGATCTCAATAGAGGGGAAGAACGCCCCTTCTACTGGTTCTATTCGGGACAGGTGATCAGCCACCTGGTTTTCTGTCCCTTTTCTGTCTCTTATTTCTATATCAAACTCTTGCAGAAGCAACACCCATCTTATGAGCCTGGATTTTGAATCCTGCTTTGTAAGTAGATATTTAAGAGTAGCATGGTTAGTGTACACAATCACTTTTGATCCTACTAAGTATGATCTAAACTTGTCAATGGCATAAACCACTGCAAGCAATTCTTTTTCTATGGTTGTGTAATTTTTCTGGGCGTCATTTAAAACACGGCTAGCATAATAAATGACATGCAGAAGCTTGTCATGCCTCTGCCCCAATACTGCACCAATGGTATGATCACTGGCATCACACATCAATTCGAATGGTAATTTCCAGTCTGGTGCAGAAATAACTGGTGCTGTGACCAGCTTAGCTTTCAGAGTTTCAAACGCCTGCAGACACTCTGTGTCAAACACAAATGGCGTGTCAGCAGCTAGCAGATTACTCAGAGGTTTTGTAATTTTTGAAAAATCCTTTATAAACCTCCTATAGAATCCTGCATGCCCCAGAAAGCTTCTGATTGCCTTAACATTGGCAGGTAGTGGTAATTTTTCAATTACTTTCACTTTAGCTTGATCCACCTCTATTCCCTTGTTTGAAATTTTATGCCCAAGGACAATCCTTTCAGTCACCATAAAGTGACATTTTTTCCAGTTTAAAACCAGGTTAGTCTCTTGGCATCTTTTCAGAACTAGTGTCAGGTGATCAAGACAAGAGCTGAATGAGTCTCCATATACTGAGAAGTCATCCATGAAGACTTCCAGAAATTTTTCCACCATATCAGAAAAAATAGAGAGCATGCATCTCTGAAAGGTTGCAAGTGCATTACACAGCCCAAATGGCATCCTTCTGTAGGTAAATACTCCAGATGGACATGTAAATGCAGTTTTCTCTTAATCCTGAGGATCTACTGCAATTTGGTTGTAACCTGAATAGCCATCCAAAAAGCAGTAAAAATCATGATCTGCTAGTCTCTCTAGCATTTGGTCTATGAATAGTAAAGAAAAATGATCCTTTCTGGTGGCTGTATTGAGCCTTCTGTAGTCAATACACATGCGCCACCCTGTAACTGTTCTTCTAGGAACCAGTTCATTTTTTTCATTATGAACCACTGTCATGCCTCCCTTTTTGGGGACAACTTGAATAGGGCTCACCCAGGGGCTATCAGAAATAGGATAAATAATCCCAGCCTCCAATAGCTTGTGACCTCTTTCTGCACCACTTCCTTCATGGCTGGATTTAACCGCCTCTGTGGTTGAACCACTGGCTTAGCATCATCCTCCAATAGGATCTTGTGCATGCATCTAGCTGGGCTTATGCCCTTAAGGTCACTTATGGACCACCCAAGGGCTGTCTTGTGTGTCCTTAGCACTTGAAGTAGTGCTTCCTCTTCCTGTGAATTCAAAGCAGAGCTTATTGTCACTGGAAAAGTGTCACCTTCTCCCAGAAATGCATATTTCAGTGATGGTGGTAATGGTTTGAGCTCGGGTTTAGGAGGTTTTCCCTCTTCCTGAGGAATTTCCAGAGGCTCTTTCACTTCCTCTGAATCCTCCAGATTAGGCTGAACATCTTTAAAGATGTCTTCCAGCTCTGATTCGAGACTCGCAGCCATGTTGATCTCCTCTACTAAAGAGTCAATAAGATCAACTTTCATGCAGTCCTTTGGTGTGTCTGGATGCTGCATGGCTTTGACAGCATTCAACTTAAACTCATCCTCATTGACTCTCAGGGTTACTTCCCCCTTTTGGACATCAATGAGAGTTCGTCCAGTTGCTAGGAAAGGTCTTCCTAGAATGAGAGTAGCACTCTTGTGCTCCTCCATTTCCATCACTACAAAGTCAGTGGGAAAGGCGAATGGCCCAACCCTGACAATAATGTCTTCAATCACGCCTGATGTGTATTTAATGGAGCCATCAGGAAGTTGGAGACATATCCGGGTTGGTTTGACTTCTTCAGTTAAACCAAGCTTTCTGATAGTGGATGCAGGTATTAGATTGATACTTGCCCCAAGATCACATAAAGCTGTCTTGGTGCAATTACCCTCTAATGTGCATGGTATCATGAAGCTTCAGGGATCTTTAAGCTTTTCTGGGAAGCTTTTCAGAATGACTGCACTGCATTCTTCAGTGAGGAGAACTCTTTCAGTTTCTCTCCAATCCTTCTTATGACTCAAGATCTCTTTCATGAACTTGGCATAAGAAGGTATTTGCTCAAGTGCCTCTGCAAACAGAATCTTTATTTCAAGAGTCCTGAGATAGTCTACAAAGTGAGCAAATTGCTTATCCTGCTCCTCTTGGCGGAGTTTTTGAGGATAAGGCATCTTGGCTTTGTATTCCTCAACCTTGGTTGCTGCAGGTTTATTCCCTACAGAGGTGGTTGGGGAAGCCTTTTTAGAGGGGTTGTTATCAGCACTTGTGTGTGTCTTATCTCTCACTGGCGTTTGAATTCCAGGGGTGGAAGCTGGATTGGCGTTGGATGCCAACTCCTTACCTGTTCCTGGCGTTTGAACGCCAGAACTGAGCTTCCTTTGGGTGTTTAACACCAACTCCTTGCTTGTTTGTGGCGTTTGAACACCATAACTGAGCATGGGTTGGGCGTTTAACGCCAGCTCTCCATTCTTTTCTGGCGTTTGAGCGCCAGAATCATTCCTCTCTGGGCTCTTACTGTCCTCAGAGGGATTTTGGATGATATTTTGCTCATCCTCTGTCAGTTGTTCTTTCCTTGGCTTTCTGCTGTTCTGAAGCGAGGTATTTAATATTTTCCCACTTCTTAATTGAACTGCCTGGCACTCTTCTGTTATCTGCTTTGATAACTGCTGTTTTGTCTGATTCAATTGTGCCTCTATATTTTTATTAGCATTTTTAGTGTCTTGTAGCATCTCCTTGAATTCTGCTAGCTGTTTTGTTAGAAATCACAATTGTTGATTGAGTTCAGCAACTTGTTCTGGAGGACCAAGTTCAGTAGACACTGCTTTGGCTTCTTCTTTTATGGAGGACCCATTACTTATGAACAGATGCTGGTTTCTGGCAACTATATCAATAAGCTCTTGAGCCTCTTCAATAGTTTTTCTCATGTGTATAGATCCACCAGCTGAATGGTCTAGGGACATCTGAGCTCCTTCTGTAAGCCCATAGTAGAAGATGTCTAACTGCACCCACTCTGAAAACATTTTAGAGGGACATTTCCTTAGCATCCCTCTGTACCTTTCTCAGGCATTATAAAGGGATTCATCATCCTCTTGTTTAAAGCCTTGGATATCCAGCCTTAGCTGTGTCATCCTTTTTGGAGGGAAATATTAATTCAGGAATTTGTCTGATAACTGTTTCCATGTCCTTATGCTTGCTGTGGGTTGGTTATTTAACTACCTTCTGGCTTGATCTTTTACAGCAAATGGAAACAGTAACAACCTGTATACATCCTGATCTACCTCCTTGTCACGTACTGTGTCAGCAATTTGCAAGAATTGTGCCAGAAACTCAGTAGGTTCTTCCTGTGGAAGACCGAAATACTGGCAGTTTTGCTGCACCATGACAATGAGATGAGGATTTAGCTCAAAACTGCCTGCTTTGATGGAGGGTATACAGATACTACTCCCATATGCAGCAGTAGTAGGGTTATCATATGACCCCAGAGTCCTTCTGGACTGTTCATTTCCGCTTAGATCCATGACGGAGAAAGGGAGATGATGTGAATTGCAAGTAAAATATATTTTTATTTTTATTTTTATTTTATTTTTTTTATTTAATTAAAAATATTCGAAAAAAATGAAATAAAATAAAGTAAAATAATTAGAAAATAAAGTATAGATTTCGAAAATTAAAAGGAAAAGAAAATAAAAGGAAATTTGAATGTTAAATTGACTAATTAATTGAAAAGATTTGAAATTTTTTTGAATATGATTTTTGAATAAGATTTTGAATTTTGAAAAGATTTTATTTTTAAAATAAAAATCTGAATTTTAAAAGGTGATTTTCAAAAAATCAATTAAAATAAAGGAAAAGATATTTTTGAATTCACTGAGGAAAGAGAAAAACAATAAAAAGACACAAAACTTAAAATTTTTAGATCCAATGCTCCTTATTTTCAAAAATTTTGGAGGAAAAACACCAAGGAACACCAAACTTAAAAATTTTAAGATCAAAACACAAAGAAGACTCAAGAACACCTTGAAGACTCACAAGAACAATAAGAACAAAATTCAAAGATTCAAGAACATAAAAAGAACACCAAACTTAAAACTTTTAGAAAACTAAAAATAACTTTTCGAAAATTAAAGAAAAATAACAAGAGAACACCAAACTTAAAAGTTTGGCACAAGATTTAATCAAAGAAAAATTATTTTTGAAAAAATTTTTAAAAGGAAAATTCCCAATTACCAGGGACATAAACACAACGCTCTATTCAATTGAGTTATAAATTTAAAGTGTTTTAATAAGGTATATTTTTTTGAAAATTGATATTTTGAAAAAGCACAAGAAAAACAAGAAAAGACACAGAATAAGAAAAAACTAAAGATCAAACAAGGAAAATAAACAAGAACAACTTGAAGATTAAGAAAGAACAATGAACACAATTTCGAAAATTTAAAAGAAAACAAAAACATGCAATTGACACCAAACTTAGAATATGAAACTAAACTCAAACAGAAAAACTTAATTATTAGTTTATGAAAAATTTTCAAAAAAAAAATTAAGAAGAGAAAATAAGGATTTAAAAAAATTCAACCAAAAACAATAATAGAAGACTCTAAACCAAAAAAAGAAAAAAATTTTCCTAATCTAAGGAACAAAATAAGCCATGAGTTGTCCAAACTCAAACAATCCCGGGAATGGCGCCAAAAACTTGGTGCACAAATTGTGAATTACACTTTTCACAACTCGTACCACTAACCAGCAAGTGCACTGGGTCGTCCAAGTAATACCTTACGTGAGTAAGGGTCGAATCCCACGGAGATTGTTGGCTTGAAGAAATCTATGGTTATCTTGTAGCTCTTAGTCAGGAAATCAATTATAGTTGTCAGTTTGAATTACGAAGAATAAAAGAGCATGAATTAAGTACTTGTTGTGCAGTAATGGAGAATATGTTGGAGTTTTGGAGATGCTTTGTCTTCTGAATCTCTGCTTTCCTCCTGTAATCTTCTTCACGCATGCAAGTTTCCTCCTATGGCAAGCTGTGTGTTGGTGGATCACCGTTGTTAATGGCTACCATCCGTCCTCTCAGTGAAAATGGTCCAGGTGCACTGTCACCGCACGACTAATCATCTGTCGGTTCTCACTCATGCTGGAATAGGATCCATTGATCCTTTTGCGTCCGTCACTACGCCCAACCCTTGTGAGTTTGAAGCTCGTCACAGTCATTCAATCTCTGAATTATACTCAGAATACCACAGACAAGGTTTAGACCTTCTGGATTCTCAAGAATGCTGCCAATGGATTCTAGCTTATACCACGAAGATTCTGATTAAGGAATCCAAGAGATACTCATTCAATCGAAGGTAGAACGGAGGTGATTGTCAGGCACACGTTCATAGGTTGAGAATGGTGATGAATGTCACGGATCATCATATCCATCATATTGAAGTGCGAATGAACATCTTAGATAGAAACAAGCATGTTTGAATAGAAAACAGAAATAATTGCATTAATTCATCGAGACACAGCAGAGCTCCTCACCCCCAACAATGGAGTTTAGAGACTCATGCCGTCAAAGAGTACAAAGTTCAGATCTAAAAATGTCATGAGATGCAAAATAAATCTCTAAGAGTTGTTTAAATACTAAACTGGTAACCTAGGTTTACAGAAAATGAGTAAACTACGATAGATAGTGCAGAAATCCACTTTTAGGGCCCATTTGGTGTGTGCTGGGGCTGAGACTTGAGCTTTACACGTGCGTAGGCTGTTTCTGGAGTTAAACGCCAGGTTGTAACCTGTTTTGGGCGTTTAACTCCAACTTGTAACCTGTTTCTGGTGTTTAATGCCAGAATGCAACATGGAACTGGCGTTGAACGCCAGTTTACGTCATTTATCTTTGAGCAAAGTATGGACTATTATATATTGCTGGAAAGCCCTGGATGTCTACTTTCCAACACAATTAAGATCGCGCCATTTGGACTCCTGTAGCTCTAGAAAATCCATTCGAATGCAGGGAGGTCAGAATCCAACAGCATCTGCAGTCCTTTTTCAGCCTGAATCAGATTTTTGCTCAGCTCCCTCAATTTCAGCCAGAAAATACCTGAAATCACAAAAAAACACAAACTCATAGTAAAGTCCAGAAATATGAATTTTGCCTAGAAACTAATAAAAATATACTAAAAACTAACTAAAACATACTAAAAACTACATGAAATTACCCTCAAAAAGCGTATAAAATATCCGCTCATCAGGCTCTATCTCTTTCTCTTTTGATGAGTGAGAGTGCCCAGGTCGCCAGCCTGGTTCTCGAAGTCTGGCATTTTTCTCTATGTTGATGTACTTTTCAGCTCTCTCTTGTACATCACTTAGAGAGGTCGGGTGCCTTTTTGAGATGGACTGGGAGAAGGGACCTTCTCGAAGTCTATTTACTAGGCCCATAATCACTGCCTCCGTGGGCAGGTCTTGAATCTCCAAGCACGCTTTATTGAACCTCTCCATGTAGTCCTTCAGAGGTTCTCCGACCTCCTATTTCTCTCCTAGGAGGCTTGGTGCGTACTTTATTTTATCCTTCTGGATGGAGAATTGCATCAAGAACTTTCGCGAGAGGTCGTCAAAACTGGTGACCAACCTCGGGGGAAGACTATCAAACCACTTCATCGCTGCTTTCGTCAAGGTTGTCGGGAAAGCCTTACAGCGGGTGGCATCAGAGGCGTCGGCCAGATACATCCGACTTTTGAAGTTGCTCAAATAATGCTTTACATCAGTGGTTCCGTCGTAGAGGTCCATATCAGGGCTTTTAAAGTTCCTTGAAACTTTTTCCCTCATAATGTCCTCGCTGAACGGGTCTTCTCCTCCCAAGGGAGAATCTTCTCGGTCGCTACGGGAGCTTCGACTTTTAAGAGCAGACTCCAACTTCAAGAGCTTTTATGGCTCTTGGAAGTGGGTTGAGAGATTTTAGGGGCAGTTACTTATTTGGATGAGTGTTATCTGCCAGCTAATCTGGTATCCCGACTTCCTTGTGGTGGAGTCTGTGTCGTATCCGACCTTTTCTGGGGAAGTCGGTTATATGGAGAGGCCAATTTATGGATTGGGCCTTTTTATCTTATTTAGACCTGGGCCTTAACGTTGGGTCAGGGTATGAACAGCAACTATTATCATCGTTTCCAGAGTACATAGGAATACACAAGAGTACACAAAAATAAACCATATTTTTATTGAGGAAATAATGGTTTTTTTTTTATTTATAATAAAAAAAATTCTTGTTAAATATGGCTTATTCCTGTGCATCTGTGTATTTCTGGAGACAATGAAAATGGTTGTCATTGCTGCTGACAATATTGAAGAAACTATGCTTATTGTCTGTGTATTTTTGTGTACTCCTATGTATTCTTGATACGATAATAATGGTTTAAAATTTTGAGTTTTGTGTATTTTAAAAAAACTTAAAGTGAAGTTTTCCGAAGATTAGCAAAGGTTAGGTGAATTATAAAGTTCGCCAGGTGATGTGGTGAACTCTCCCCAAATCCAAAAAAAAAAATTATATTTGGAGAATTAAAATTAAAAAATAGAGTTTGAAAAAATAATAAATTTTTTTTATTTCAGTAAAAAACCCATCATCATCATCATCATCATCATCATCATCATCATCATCATCATCATCATCATCATCATCATCATCATCATCATCATCATCATCATCATCATCATCATCATCATCATCATCATCATCATCATCATCATCATCATCATCATCATCATCATCATCATCATCATCATCATCATCATCTTCAGTGAATTTTTCTATTTTTTTAGTGTGTGTTTGAAAATTTTCATGAGATGGAATGGAACTGAATTGAATTTTAGAAAGAACTGAATTGTAATTTAATTTATACATTAATTTTTAAATTTGAAATAAAAAATTAAATTGAAAAAGAATGCTTGAAGACTTAAAAGTATATATAATATTATTATATTACCTCTAAGAAGGGAGAAAAGAGAAAGAAAAAAGAATAGATATATTTAAAAAATAAAATTATATTAGGATTAATTTAGATATTTTAATTTTAAATATAAATTTTATTAAATTAGATTTACAAATCAGATTTACTTTGATTTGATTTACTTTAAAGTTTAAAATAGGAAAAAAAATTTAATTTTTTAAAAAATTTAATTCTATAATTTTTAAACACACGATCAATAGATTAAAGAGTATTCAATTTTAGATATTAATATATTTTATTAATTTGAATTTGAGAGTAGTATATTAAAATAAAAAATATTTTAATGTATCATTTTAACTAATGTAAACTTTTTATTTTTAAATATAAATTAAAAATTTAATTTTAATATATAATTAATATAAAATAAGTTTATATGTATATTCAATTATATAATATTATATTAATAAAAATAATTATTTTTTATATTAACTACGTAAAAGATTATTAAAAAAATAAATATAATTATATAATTATATAAAATACTTCACACGTATATGGAAATTAAATTCATACACTAAATCATAAATAAAATAAATCCTACAAATACTATCACTTGTCCACTTTGCTTTGGGTTTATTGTTTTTGGACTGTCATTTGTCAAAATGTTCTTTTCTTGGGTTGTGGGTTGTGACAGTGGAGCAATAAAACCCAGGTTAATTTAAGTAGGGTCTATAAAACCTTAGCGAGTAGCTCTAAATTTTTTTTTAAAGATAGTAGGTTATATTTTATTAATTATTGAAAAATAAAATACAAAGATGTTCAAAAGCAGGACAGCATAATGAAAGGTGGAGATTTTTCAAAAATACTACACTGAAGGTATTCATCCAACGGTACGTGGTCAAAAAACGAAGAAAAATCTTAAAGAAGAAAGAATGATAAATCAAATTGAATGCAACTAAGAGCTTGCCTCATGAAGATGACGACCTAAACTGGGAGTTCTTTGGATTTCACGGAACAACTTGACAGAGCTTGCTAGAATGGCAGACGGCATTGAAGTAGAACCTTCGAAAATCAACTGGTTGCGAGCTTTCCAGCAGTTCTAGCAAATGATGGCAAGCAATTGAGGATTACGGTCAGCATTCTTCAACGGATTAAGCATCTCTGTTGATGCAATCCACCATGTCCAAAAGTCGTTAGGACTCTGAGGGGGAAGACAGTCACGAAGATAACTCTGAGACCATACATCTTTAATTCTAAAGCAATCGATCAAACAATGAGTGACTGTTTCAGTTGCTTCATGACAGCAGGGGCATATTGGTGATATAGATGGGATGTGGTGATGAATCTGAGCAAGCACCGAAAGCCGGCCATGGAGAGCTTTCCAGATAAATAGCTTAATTTTGTGAGGCAAGTTCAACTTTCATAGATCAATCCACGGTTTTTTTTGCTGCATATAATTAGGGCAAAGCTCCAGAGGCGGATGGTAAAATAAATAGCCAATTCTGTAACCTGAAGCTGCATCATATTGCTTGGATTTGTTCAAATCCCATTGCAATTTGTCCCTACTCTGCTGAATTTTAACTGACAAAATCCTGTTTGCAATGTCTTGGGGAAATAATTCTTGAATAAGATTCTGATTCCAATTCCTATCTTCAGTAATTAGATCTTTAACTCTTGGAACCAACTCAGAAATAGCCTATCTATTTGGCATGTTAGAAAACATTAAAGGATACGGAGGAGGCAGCCAAGGATCCTCAAAGGTTCGGATATTCTCTCCAGTACCCACAGCCCAATTAAGACATTTTTCAACAATCTTTCGGCCTTCCAGTATGCTCCTCCATCCTCAAGAAGGTAAGACTTCAATTTCTGCCGTTATAGAATTACCATTGCTAAAGTATTTACCTCTTAGGATTTTGGATAATAAGGAAGTAGGCTGTGTTACGAGTCGCCAAAACTGTTTGCCTAAAAGCGCCAGATTTTGGATTCTGAGATCTTTAAATCCAAGGCCTCCTTCTTTTTGTGGGCGAGTCATAGTGTCCCAGCTAATCCAAGCCATCCGCCTTTCAGAACCTTTTTGTCCCCACCAGAACTGAGAAAGTAGAGAGTGAATTTTCGAAATTAAACCATCAGGCAACTTGAAGCAAGATAATGTATAAATAGGAATAGCTTCTTGGTGCACGAAATTGTGATCTCAACGGCGCCAAAAACTTGGTACGCACTATCATAATCTCAATTCTTCTTCACAACTTCGCACAACTAACCAGCAAGTGCACTGGGTCGTCCAAGTAATAAACCTTACGTGAGTAAGGGTCGATTCCACGGAGATTGTCGGCTTGAAGCAAGCTATGGTCATCTTGTAAATCTTAGTCAGGCAGGTTCAAATGGTTATGAGGTTTTGATAAATAAAATATAAATAAAATAAGATAAAGATAGAAATACTTATGTAATTCATTGGTGAGAATTTTAGATAAGCGTATGGAGATGCTTTGCTCCTTCTGAATCTCTGCTTTCCTACTGTCTTCATTCAATCATTCATACTCCTTTCCATGGCAAGTTGTATGTTGGGCATCACCGTTGTCAATGGCTACTTCCCGTCCCCTCAGTGAAAATGGTCCAATGCGCTGTCACCGCACGGCTAATCATCTGTCGGTTCTCGATCATGTTGGAATAGGATCCATTGATCCTTTTGCGTCTGTCACTACGCCCAACACTCGCGAGTTTGAAGCTCGTCACAGTCATCCCTTCCCAGATCCTACTCGGAATACCACAGACAAGGTTTAGACTTTCCGGATCTCAGGAATGGCCGCCAATGATTCTAGCTTATACCACGAAGACTCCGATCTTTCGGAATGGAGGCTAAGAGATTCACGCTCGATCTAAGGTAGAACGGAAGTGGTTGTCAGGCACGCGTTCATAGGTTGAGAATAGTGATGAGTGTCACGGATCATCATATTCATCATGGTTGAAGTGCAAGCGAATATCTTAGAATGGGAATAAGCTTGAATTGAATAAGAAAACAATAGTACTTTGCATTAATTCATGAGGAACAGCAGAACTCTACACCTTAATCTATGGTGTGTAGAAACTCTACTGTTGAAAATATATAAGTGATGAAGGTCCAGGCATGGCTAAATGGCCAGCCCCCTAAACGTGATCAATGATCAAAGTGATACAAAGATAGTCTCAAAAATGATCCAAGGATTCCTCGAAATAAATCACTAAAAGTAGTTTTTATACTAAACTAGTAGCTAGGGTTACAAAAATAAGTAGATGATGCAAAAAATCCATTTCCAGGCCCACTTGGTGTGTGGTTGGGATGAGCATTGAGCTTTCATGTGTAGAGACTCTTTTTGGAGTTAAACGCCAGGTTGTAACCAGTTTCTGGCGTTTAACTCTGATTTCCAACCTGTTTCTGGCGTTTAACTCTAGAATAGGGCAGGAATTTGGCGTTTGAATGCCAGTTTGCGTCATCAAAACTCGAGTAAAGTATATACCATTATATATTGCTGGAAAGCCCTGGATGTCTACTTTCCAACGCAATTAAGAGTACGCCAATTGGGTTTCTGTAGCTCCAGAAAATCCATTTCGAGTGCAGGGAGGTCAGAATCCAACAGCATCTGCAGTCCTTTTTCAGCCTCTGAATCAGATTTTTGCTCAGGTCCCTCAATTTCAGCCAGAAAATACCTGAAATCATGGAAAAACACGAAAACTCATAGTAAAGTCCAGAAATATGATTTTTATTTAAAAATTAATAAAAATATACTAAAAACTAACTAAATCATACTAAAAACTACTTAAAAACAATGCCAAAAGGCGTATAAATTATCCGCTCATCACAACACCAAACTTAAATTGTTGCTTGTCCTTAAGAAACTGAAAATCAAATAGGATAAAAAGAAGAGAATATACTATAAATTCCAAAGTATCAATAAAACTTAGCTCCAATTAAATGAGCGGGACTAGTAGTTTTTTGCCTCTGAACAGTTTTGGCATCTCACTTTATCCTTTGAAGTTTAGAATGATTGGCATCCCTAGGAACTCATAATTCAGATAGTGTTATTGATTTTCTTAGTTCAGTATGTTGATTCTTGAACACAGCTACTTTATGAGTCTTGGCCGTGACCCTAAGCATTTTGTTTTCCAGTATTACCACTGGATACATAAATGCCACAGACACATAACTGGGTGAACCTTTTTAAATTGTGACTCAGCTTTGCTAGAGTCCCCAGTTAGAGGTGTCCAGAGCTCTTAAGCACACTCTTTTTGCTTTGGATCACGACTTTAACCGCTCAGTCTCAAGCTTTTACTTGATACCTTCACGCCACAAGCACATGGTTAGGGACAGCTTGGTTTAGCCACTTAAGCCAGGATTTTATTCCTTTGGGCCTCCTATCCATTAATCTCAAAGCCTTGGATCCTTTTTATTTTACCCTTGCCTTTTGGTTTAAAGGGTTACTGGCTTTTTCTGCTTGCTTTTTCTTTTTTCTTTTTCTTTTATTTTTGCCATTTTTTTTTCGCAAGCTTTTGCTTGTTCACTGCTTTTTCTTGCTTCAAGAATCAATTTTATGATTTTTCAGATTATCAAATAACATTTCTCCTTTTTCATCATTCTTTCAAGAGCCAACAATTTTAACATTCATAAACAACAAATTCAAAAGACATATGCACTGTTCAAGCATTCATTCAGAAAACAGAAAGTATTGTCACCACATCAAAATAATTAAACTAATCTCAAGGATGAATTCGAAATTCATGTACTTCTTGTTCTTTTGTAATTAAAGCATTTTTCATTTAAGAAAGGTGATGGATTCATAGGACATTCATAGCTTTAAGACATAGACACTTAAACACTAATGATCATGTAATAAAGACACAAACATAAATAAACATAAAGCATAGTAAACAAAAAAAAAAAACAGAAAAATAAAGAACAAGGAAATTAAAGAACGGGTCTACCTTAGTGATGGCAGCTAGTTCTTCCTCTTGAAGATCTTATGGAGTGCTTTAGCTCCTCAATGTCTCTTCCTTGCCTTTGTTGCTCCTCCCTCATGGTTCTTTGATCTTCTCTAATTTCATGGAGGATGATGGAGTGCTCTTGGTGCTCCACCCTTAGTTGTCCCATATTGGAACTTAATTCTCCTAGGGAGGTGCTGATTTGCTCCCAATAGTTTTGTGGAGGAAAGTGCATCCCTTGAGGCATCTCAGGGATTTCATGATGATGAATTTCCTCATGTTCTTGTTGAGGTCCATGAGTGGGCTCTCTAGTTTACTCCATTCTCTTTTTAGTGATGGGCTTGTCCTCTTCAATGTGGATGTCTTCATTTATGACAATCCCAGCCGAATTGCAGAGGTGACAAATGAGGTGAGGGAAGGCTAACCTTGCCAAAGTGGAGGACTTGTCAGCCACCTTGTAGAGTTCTTGAGGTATAATCTCATGAACTTCCACTTCCTCCCCAATCATGATACTATGGATCATGATAGCCCGATCCACAGTTACTTCGGATCGGTTGCTAGTAGGAATGATAGAGCGTTCGATGAACTCTAACCATCCTCTAGCCACAGGCTTAAGGTCATGCCTTTTCAATTAAACCGGCTTGCCTCTTGAGTCAATTTTCCATTGAGCTCCTTCCTCACATATGTCCATGAGGACTTGGTCCAACCTTTGATCAAAGTTGACCCTTCTAGTGTAGGGGCGTGTGTTTTCTTCCATCATTGGTAAGTTGAACGCCAACCTTACATTTTCTGAACTGAAATCTAAGTATTTTCCCCAAACCATTGTAAGCCAATTCTTTGGATTCGGGTTCATACTTTGATTATGGTTCCTAGTGATCCATGCGTTTGCATAGAACTCTTGAACCATTAAGATTCTGACTTGTTGAATAGGATTGGAGAGTACTTCCCATCCTCTTCTTCTAATCTCTTGTCGGATTTCTGGATATTCGCCCTTTTTGAGCTTAAAAGGGACCTCAGGTATTACATTTTTATTGGCCACAATTTCATAGAAGTGGTCTTGATGGACCTTTGAGATGAATCTCTCCATCTCCCATAACTCAGAGGTGGAAGCAATTGCCTTCTCTTTCCTCTTTCTTGAGATTTCTCTGGCCTTAGGTGCCATTAATGGTTATGAAAAAACAAAAAGCAACGCTTTTACCACACCAAACTTAAAATGTTTGCTCGTCCTCGAGCAAAAGAAGAAGAAAATAGTAGTAGAAGAAGAAAATGGAGGAGATGGAGGGAAAGTGTGTATTCGGCCAAGAGGGAGAAGAAGTGTTTGTAATGTGTGAAAATGAAGTAGTGTTGAGGGGTTTATATAGCGGTGGGGAGAGGGTTAGGTTTCGTGTATTAGGGTTGGGTTTGGGAGGGAAATGGATTTTGAATTTAGAGGTAGGTGGGATTTTTGGGGAAGAGTGGGTGGATGTGAGTGGTGAAGGGTATTTGGGGAAGAGATATGGAAGTGATTGGTGAAGAATATTTGGGGAAGAGTGTTATGAAAGGGTATGAAGATGAGAGAAGAAGAGGTAGGGTAGATGGGGATCCTGTGGGGTCCACAGATCCTGAGGGTCAAGGACTTAACATCCCTGCTCCATTTAGGCGTGTAAAACGCCCTTAGAGTGCATTTCTGGCGTTAAACGCCAGGTTGCTGCTTATTTCTGGCATTTAACGCCAGCTTTTCTCCCATTCTTGGCGTTAAACGCCAATTAGATGCTCTGTTCTGGCGTTAAACGCCAGACTGTAGCTTGTTTCTGGCGTTTAACGCCAGCTTGATGCTTCTTTCTGGCGTTAAACACCAGTCTGATGCTTCTTACTGTCGTTTAAACGCCAGTAAGCTCTTCCTCCAGGGTGAGCTATTTTTAATGCTGTTTTTCTTTCTGTTTTTTATTTTTCAGTTGTTTTTGTGACTTCACATGATCATCAACCTAAAGAAAACATAAAATAGCAGTGGAAAATAAATAGATATAATTAAATAACATTGGGTTGCCTCCCAACAAGCGCTTCTTTAATGTCAATAGCTTGATAGTGAGCTCTCATGGAGCCTCACAGATAATCAGAGCAAGGTTGGGGCCTCTCAACACCAAACTTAGAGTTTGGTTGTGGCCTCAAACTTAGAGTTTAAATGTGGGGGTTTTGTTTGACTCTGTATTGAGAGAAGCTTTTCATGCTTCCTCTCCATGGTTACAAAAGGAGAACCTTGAGTCTTGAATACAAGGTAGTCCTCATTCAACTGAAGGACCAACTCTCCTCTGTCAACATCAATCACAGCTTTTGCTGTGGCCAGGAAGGGTCTGCCAAGGATGATGGATTCATCCTCATTCTTCCCAGTGTCTAGGATTATGACATCAGCAGGGATGTAAAGGCCTTCAACCTTTACTAGCACGTCCTCTACTAGTCCATAAGCCTGTTTCATTGATTTGTCTGCCATCTCTAGTGAGATTCTTGTAGCTTGTACATCAAAGATTCTCAGTTTTTCCATTACAGAGAGTGGCATGAGGTTTATCCCTGACCCCAGGTCACACAGAGCTTTCTCAAAGGTCATGGTGCCTATGGTACAAGGTATGAAGAATTTTCCGGGATCTGGTTTCTTCTAAGGTAATGTCTGCCTCATTAATGTACTCAGTTTATTGGTGAACAATGGGGGTTCATCCTCCCAAGTCTCATTACCAAATAACTTGGCATTCAGCTTCATGATTGCTCCTAGATACTTAGCAACTTGCTCTTCAGTGATGTCTTCATCCTCTTTAGAGGAAGAATACTCATCAGAGCTCATGAATGGCAGAAGAAAGTTCAGTGGAATCTCTATGGTCTCTGTATGAGTCTCAGATTCTTCTGGTTCCTCAAAGGAAAACTCCTTTCTGTCCAGAGGACGTCCCATGAGGCTTTTCTCACTGGGACTCATGTCCTCCTCACTCTATCCAGGTTCGGCCATGTTGGTCATGGTTATGGCCTTGCACTCTCTCTTGGGATTTTCTTCTGTATTGCTTGGGAGAGTACTGGGAGGAGTTTCAGTAATCTTCTTACTCAGTTGACCCACCTGTGCCTCCAAATTTCTAATGGAGGACCTTGTTTCATTCATGAAACTTAGTGTGATTTTGGATAGATCAGAGACTATGGTTGCCAGGCCAGAATGGCTCTGTTCAAAATTCTCTGTCTATTGCTGAGAAGATGATGGAAAAGGCTTGCTATTGCTAAACCTGTTTCTTCCACCATTATTATTAAAGCCTTGTTGAGGCTTCTGTGGATCCTTCCATGAGAAATTTGGATGATTTCTCCATGAAGATTTATAGGTGTTTCCATAGGATTCTCCCATGTAATTCACCTCTGCCATTGCAGGGTTCTCAGAATCATAAGCTTCTTCTTTAGAAGATGCTTCTTTAGTACTGTTGGATGCAGCTTACAATCCATTCAGACTCTGAGAAATCATATTGACTTGCTGAGTCAATATTTTGTTCTGAGCCAATATGGCATTCAGAGTATCAATTTCAAGTACTCCCTTCTTCTGAGGCGTCCCATTGTTCACAGGATTCCTCTCAGAGGTATACATGAACTGGTTATTTGCAACCATTTCAATGAGTTCCTGAGCTTCTGCAGGGATTTTCACGTGAAGAGATCCTCCTGCAGAATGGTCCAATGATATTTTTGACAACTCAGACAGACCATCATAGAATATACATATGATGCTCCATTCTGGAAGCATGTCAGTAGGACACCTTTTGATCAGTTGCTTATATCTTTCCCAAGCTTCATAGAGGGATTCTCCTTCCTTCTGTCTGAAGGTTTAGATCTCCACTTTAAGCTTGCTCATCTTTTGAGGTAGAAAGAATTTGGCCAGGAAAGCACTAAACAGCTTATCCCAAGAGTTCAGGCTTTCCTTAGGTTGTGAATCCAACCATGTTCTAGCTCTGTCTCTTACAGCAAAAGGGAAAAGCATAAGCCTGTAGACCTCGGGATCAACTCCATTGGTCTTGACAGTGTCACATATTTGCAAGAATTCAGCTAAAAACTGATGAGGATCTTCCATTGGAAGTCCATGAAACTTGCAGTTCTGCTGCATTAGAGAAACTAATTGAGGCTTAAGCTCAAAGTTGTTTGCTCCAATTGTAGGAAGTGAGATGCTTCTTCCATAGAAGTTAGAAGAGGGTGCAATAAAGTCACCAAGCATCTTCCTTGCATCTCCACCATTGTTATTGGGTTCGGCCATGTCTCCTTCTTTTTCGAAAATTTCTGTTAGGTCCTCTCCAGAGAGTTGTGCCTTAGCTTCCTTTAGCTTCCTCTTCAGAGTCCTTTCAGATTTAGGGTCAGTTTCAACAAGAATTTTCTTATCCTTGTTCCTGCTCATATGAAAAAGAAGAGAACAGAAAAGAAAATATGGAATCCTCTATGTCACAGTATAGAGATTCCTTATGTAAGTATAAGAAGAGAAGAATAGAAGAAGGAAAAGAGAAAAATTCGAATACAGAGAAGAAGATGGGGTTTGAATTTTGAGTGAGAGGGAAGTGTTAGTAGATGAATAAATAAATAGAGAGATGAGAGAGTGAGATTGAATTCGAAATTAAATTAAAATAAAATGAAAATATTTTTGTTTTTATTTTAAAATGCAGTTAGAGTTCGAAAATTAAGAGAAGGAGTATAATTAAAATTAAAAATTAAAACAATTAGTTAATTAGAAAAAATTTTGAAAAAGGGGTTAGTAATTTTCGAAAATTAGAGAGAGAAAAGTAGTTAGGTAGTTTTGAAAAAGATAAGAATTTTGAAAATCAAACAAAAAGTTAGGTGGTTAATTGAAAAGAATTTTGAAAATCAATTTTGAAAAGATAAGAAGTTAGAAAAGATTTTGAAATTAATTTTTGAAAAAGATATGATTGAAATAGAAAAAGATATGATTGAAAATCATTTTGAAAAAGATTTGAATTTGAAATTAAAAAGATTTGCTTTTGAAAATTAAAGTTGATTACTTGACTAACAAGAAACTAAAAGATATGATTCTAAAATTTAAAGATTGAACCTTTCTTAATAGGCAAGTAACAAACTTAAAATTTTTTTTTGAATCAATCACATTAATTGTTAGTAAAGGTTTTGAAAAATATGGAATAAAATTAAGAAAAAGATTTTGAAAATCATTTTTAAAATTTTCGAAAATCATAAAAGAAAAATGAAAAAGATTTGATTTTTGAAAAAGTTTTGAAAAGATAAGATTTTTAAATTGAAATTTTGATTTGACTCATAAGAAACAACTAGATTTTAAAATTTTTTGAAAAAGTCAATTCAAATATTCGAATTTTATAAGAAGAAAAAGGAAAATATATTTTTTTTATTTTTGAATTTTTAATGATGAAAGAGAAAAACAATAAAAAGACTCAAAATATGAAAATTATGAATCAAAACACACAATGCATGCAAGAACACTTTGAATGTCAAGATGAACACCAAGAACACTTTGAAGATCAAGATGAACATCAAGAACTTATTTTTTGAAATTTTTAAGAAAAGAAAAACATGCAAGACACCAAACTTAGAAATTTTCAATGTTTAGACACTAACAAATTGAAATTGCATATGAAAAACAAGAAAAGACACAAAACAAGAAAATGCAAAGATCAAACAAAGAAGATCATCAAGAACAACTTGAAGATCATGAAGAACATCATGCATGGGTTTTCAAAAATTTAAAGAAAAGTTACAAAGATACAATTGACACCAAACTTACAATTTGACCCTAGGCTCAAACAATAAACATAAATTTTTTTTTTGTTTTTTTATGATTTTATTAAAAAAAAATTTTGTATTTTTCGAAAATTAATTGGAAAAGAAAAATAAAGATTTCAAAATTTTTAATAAGAATTCCAGGAATCATGCAATGTTAGTCTAAAGCTCCAGTCCAGGAATTAGACATGGCTTACTAGCTAGCCAAGCTTTCAGTGAAAGCTCCGGTCCCAAAACACTAGACATGGCCAATAGCCAGCCAAGCTTTAGCATACAAATCAGGCATACAACAACTGAATTGATGAGAATCAAAAAGCTCTTGTGATGATGAGTTGAAACCTCGGTCCAAAAGATTAGACATGGCTTCACAGCCCGCCAGACTTCAACAGATCATCATGAAACTCTAGAATTCATTCTTAAAAATTCTGAAGTCATAGAATAATTTATTTTTTTGAAATTTTTTTTTTCGAAAATAAAAATAAAAACAAAAAGCTTAAAATTAAAATAAAATTACCTAATCTGAGCAACAAGATGAACCGTCAGTTGTCCAAACTCGAACAATCTCCGTCAACGGCGCCAAAAACTTGGTGCACGAAATTGTGATCTCAACGGCGCCAAAAACTTGGTACGCACTATCATAATCTCAATTCTTCTTCACAACTTTGCACAACTAACCAGCAAGTGTACTGGGTCGTCCAAGTAATAAACCTTACGTGAGTAAGAGTCGATCCCACGGAGATTGTCGGCTTGAAGGAAGCTATGGTCATCTTGTAAATCTCAGTCAGGCAGATTCAAATGGTTATGAGGTTTTGATAAATAAAATAAGATGAAGATAGAAATACTTATGTAATTCATTGGTGAGAATTTCAGATAAGCGTATGGAGATGCTTTGCTCCTTCTGAATCTCTACTTAACTACTGTCTTCATTCAATCATTCATACTCCTTTCCATGGCAAGCTGTATGTTGGGCATCACCGTTGTCAATGGTTACTTCCTGTCCTCTCAGTGAAAATGGTCCAGATGCGCTGTCACCGCACGGCTAATCATCTATCGGTTCTCGATCATGTTGGAATAGGATCCATTGATCCTTTTGCGTCTGTCACTACGCCCAACACTCGTGAGTTTGAAGCTCGTCACAGTCATCCCTTCCCAGATCCTACTCGGAATACCACAGACAAGGTTTAGACTTTCCGGATCTCAGGAATGGCCGCCAATGATTCTAGCTTATACCACGAAGACTCCGATCTTTCGGAATGGAGGCTAAGAGATACACGCTCGATCTAAGGTAGAACGGAAGTGGTTGTTAGGCACGCGTCCATAGGTTGAGAATAGTGATGAGTGTCACGGATCATCATATTCATCATGGTTAAAGTGCAAGCGAATATCTTAGAATGGGAATAAGCTTGAATTGAATAAGAAAACAATAGTACTTTACATTAATTCATGAGGAACAGCAGAGCTCCACACCTTAATCTATGGTGTGTAGAAACTCTACTGTTGAAAATACATAAGTGATGAAGGTCCAGGCATGGCCGAATGGCCAGCCCCCTAAACGTGATCAATGATCAAAAGTGATACAAATATAGTCTCAAAAATGATCCAAGGATTCCTCGAAATAAATCACTAAAAGTAGTTTTTATACTAAACTAGTAGCTAGGATTACAGAAATAAGTAGATGATGCAGAAAATCCACTTTCGGGCCCACTTGGTGTGTGGTTGGGATGAGCATTGAGCTTTCATGTGTAGAGACTATTTTTGGAGTTAAACGCCAGGTTGTAACCTGTTTCTGGCGTTTAACTCCAGAATAGGGCAGGAAGTTGGCGTTTGAACGCCAGTTTGCGTCATCAAAACTCGAGAAAAGTATGGACTATTATATATTTCTGGAAAGCCCTGGATGTCTACTTTCCAACACAATTAAGAGCGCGCCAATTGAGTTTCTGTAGCTCCAGAAAATCCATTTCGAGTGCAGGGAGGTCAGAATCAACAGCATCTGCAGTCATTTTTCAGCCTCTGAATCAGATTTTTGCTTAGGTCCCTCAATTTCAGCCAGAAAATACCTGAAATCATGGAAAAACACATAAACTCATAGTAAAGTCCAGAAATGTAATTTTTATTTAAAAACTAATAAAAATATACTAAAAACTAACTAAATCATACTAAAAACTACTTAAAAACAATGCCAAAAAGCGTATAAATTATCCGCTCATCACTTCTCCCACTGCCTTAAGCAATACGTGTCTACCACCTGACGATAGAAGATTGCGCTTCCACCCTTGGATTTTTTTCCGAACCTTTTTTTTTATCATACTAAAAGAAGCCTTTTTCGATTTAGAGACTGTAGAAGGCAAACCAAGGTATTTATCCGGAACCCTAATATGATTAATATTCATAGAGTTAGCCAGTAGTGTATGAGTAGTGGAGGGAGTGTTGTGGCTAAAAATATAGCAGATTTATTATGATTTACCCTCTGGCCACTGATGCTTTCATAAGAATTCAATAAATGCAGGATATTTGAACATGCTTCAGGATTAGCCTTATAGAATAAGATGGAATCATCAGCATAGAGGAGGTAGTTGACCTTGGGACATCGCCTATGTATCTAAAGATCCTGAATTAGTCTGTTTTGTTCTGCCTTGTGTAGCAAGAATGAGAGATCTTCTGCACAAAAAAGAAAAAAGATAGGGAGATAGAGGATCTCCTTGTCAAATACCTCTATTTGGTTTGAAGAAACCATAAGGTTGTCCTTCCACAATAACAGAATAAGAAATAGTTGTCACTAATTCTCGAATCCACATGATCCACCGGGAGTCAAAACCAAACTTCTCCAATATAAACTAAAGAAAGTGTCATTCCACCCTATCATATGCCTTACTCATATCTAATTTTAACGCCATTTCATTTTCGAGTCCCCTTTTTTTGTTCTTCAAGTAATGCATACATTCGTGAGTAATTAGGATATTATCATAGATTAATCTGCCTTTAATAAAAGCACTCTGCGTAGGGCTAATTAGTCTATTCATCATATCCTGAAATCTATGTACAAATACTTTGGAGATAATCTTGTAAAAGACTAAAGATAGGCTTATTGGTCTTACCTGAGTCATATCTTTAGCATCAGAAATCTTGGGAATAAGACAGATCTGAGTGTGGTTAAAACCCTTCAAAATTCTACCCCTTGAAAAGAAGATCTTAACTGCTCGAAACACATCACCACTAAGTATGTTCCAGAAGCTTTGAAAAAATTTTGCTATCATACCATCATCTCCTGGAGCACTTTGAGGATGAATGCTAAATGTTGCACGTTTCACTTCCTCCATAGTCACTGGTCTTTGAAGCCTACGGTTTATGTGAGCTGTAACCTTAGGTTCAAAATTAGTAAACAGAGGTTCAAGTTCTCATGAAAAGTGGAGGAAAAGATGTCATTGAAATAAGATTCAGCCACAGAAGCAATACCAGCATTTGAAGTAGCCACTTCACCATCACTGCTAGTTAGTTGCCAAATTCTATTCCTTCGGGTTCGATTTCTAAATTTCTGATGGAAGAAAGCTATATTCTGATCACCGGATTTGAGCCTTTTGACTCTAGACTTATCTTTCCAATAAGATTCCTCATTTTGCAATGCTTTTTCAAGTTTGTCCTCTATTTCTAAAATGATGTCGCCTCCATGAATTTCTGCTAAACGAAGTTCCTCTAATTTAGACTGTATTAAATCAATCTCCACCTTCGAATTAGATCTGTGTTCTTGCTACCATCTGACAATCTTATGCCGACAATGCTTTATTTTTTGAGCTAGGATATACATGGCTGAACCATCAATCTGTTCGTACCAAACCTCTCTAACAATCTGCCTTATTTCATCATTGGAAAACCATCTTTCTTGGAATTTGAATCGGCATTTAGATCCCTCAGTTCTCGGATTAGAGTCTAAGAGAAGAGGGGAGTAATCCTAGCCTGATTCTGATAGTCTAAGAACCGTTGCATTGGGATAGAGTTGCTGCCAATCAACTCCTACCAGGAATCACTCCAGTCTTTCCCGTATCAACTCATCACCCCTCCGTCTATTCGACCAAGTGAATGGTCTTCCGACCATACCAATATCAATCAGAGAATTATCATCAATAAAATTGTTAAAGGTTTCGATAGAAGAAGGAGATTTAGCACCCCCCACCTGCTTTCTCCAATTGATTAGAAATGGCATTAAAATCACCCATTAACACAACCTTACCATCAAACTGTTGGGTGACTGAAGTTAATTCAGCAAACTGAGCCATTCTATGTTGATCATTTGAACTGAGATAAACACCTAGAATATCATAGGGATCATTAGAACCAGCTGTCAGAACTGATGCCGCAATGAAGAATCTACCATGCTGTAAAATCTAAACAGTGCCACCATCCCTCCATGCCATTGCCAAACCCCCTGATAATCCATCCGGATCCACAATAAACCATTCTTTGAAACCACAAGATCTTAATTTTCTTTCAACTTGTCGAGATTGATTTTTTGTTTCACAAATAAAACCAACCTTGGGGGAGTAGGATTTGCAAATCCTTTTAAAATTGTGGATTGTTAGGGGTCTCCCCAAACCCCGACAATTCCACGAGAGCAGTTTCATATTTCTTTAGGTGCCACTTGAAGGCTGGCACCCTGCATTAGAGACAATATCATTGAGACAAATTTTCTTTGAAATATCTTCAGTACCATTACCTCCACTCCTCCGTTTGAAACCTATCACAGACTTTCTGGCATGTTGTTTCAGGTTTGGCTTTTTGTTCTCCTTTTTAAACTTGGATATGACGTTGTTATTGTGTTGGACATTATTCATGGGATAAGATATCTCCAATAAAGCATTAGAAGAAGAATTAGTATCAGTAGCCATACCTGTGTTTTCTAATTCACACTCATTTTCTACTCTAGAACCCGAATTGGCAGCAATTTTTTCATTATTATATTTTTTCTGATCATCTTGCACACTCATTTTTGAGAAACTATAAAAAAGCCAAGCAGGTAGAGATTTTTTCTTCGGTTGGGCTGGAATAGAACCATCCTGAGGTTGGTTAGGATTGAAGGAAGCTCTCTTTTCAGTTAAAGGCCTACCGACTTGATCTGCCTTAAGCCATTCACCAACTCTATCTTTCTTGATATTGTTTTGGGCAGAATCATCAATAAAACATTGGCAGTTCTTAGATTCATGCCCCAATTCGAGTCACATCAGAGTCATTCTCAAAGAAAAATTGAAATTGGTTCCTGGATTTTTTGACTACTCTTAATCCTTCTGGTTTATTCCATATTGCATAGAGAGCCCCTTCTATGGTACCTACGGAAAAGATCCGATCTGAAAAAATTCTTCCGGACAGGCTCCGTGTACAAGCTTGAATTCCTTCAGAAACATCTTCATTAGCTAAAACGATCAAGTCATCCTCCTGATCACTATCAATTATATGAAGGTTCTGAGTCTCTGATTTGTTGCTCATGGTGTAGAGAAAAACAGAATTGGTATTTAATGATTTCAGAGAGAAATAAGATATATGGAATGAGTGAATTAAAAAACGGAATGAATTAAAAGAGAAATGAATTGGGAGAGAAAACGAAAATTAGGGAACTAAGTGGAAAAGAAATTAAGAGAAGAAAGTAGAAGAAGATGGAAAAGACTTTAACGAAGAAAAGACAAAGAAAGGTGTAACCATAGAGACGGCGCAGTGAAACCCTAACAAAGCGTAAATGAACTCATGGAGTGCTAGATGAGAAGTACGTACTCCCGCTTTTGTGAGTACTCACTCAATTTTTATTGTTTACTTAGTTCTTTCCTTTACGAGTAGCTCTAGATTGCTTATTAGTTATTAGTTATTAATTTATTATAATTGCTCCTCGAAATCATTTCACGGTTTAATTAACATGTTTTAAATACTTTTCATTTTATTAAGTTGGATTCATCTATTAATTAATTTATTAATCTATTTAAATAAATATTAAGAATTTAAATTTTATCTTATAGATATAGTAATTTATTGAACAACGATAAATTATTAAATAAAATTTCAATCCATGATAAATTAATCCCTAACTTATAGAATTTAGATAATATCATAAAAAACTAAAGACATTTAATAAAAGAGTAGGTTCAATTGGCTTGTAAAAAAATATTTATTTTTTAATAGTAAAAAATTATTTTATATTTTATTAAATATTTTAAAATAAAAATTTTTAAGTATTAAAATTATTTTTTGTTTTTTTTAAATAAAATATTTTTTTATTAGTTTAAAAAAATAATTTTTTTAATAAAAATATTTTTTTAAAATAATATATCTAAATAAATTTAAAATTAAATAAAAAACTTTATTGATAAACATGATTTTTTTTATTCAAAAAAATCAATTTAAATCGAAAAAATGTTAGTGAAAGTAATAAATTTATTTTATCTATTTTAAAAAAAATATATAATTTATATATCAAAATTAGCTACTAAATCAACTAGTATATATATATATATATATATATATATATAATTTTATTTATTTTTAATATATATTTTATATTTGGATAAAGTATATTTTTGTCCTTAAAGTTTGGCAGAAGTTTTAAAAATATCCTTAAATTTTATTTTGTTTCTATTTTGTCCCAAAATTTTTTGATTTGTATCAAATATACTATCGACGACTAAATTTTCAAAAAATTTAAGATCAATTTAACAATAATGTATGAAAATTATGTTTGATTTGCTTGTGTTAAGGATTGTTCTTATGAAATTGTTGTTGAATTAGTCTTAAATTTTTTAAAAAATTAGCCATTAGGAGTATATTTGATGCAAATCGAAAATTTTTGGGATAGAATTAAAACAAAATAAAACTTAGAGGTATTTTTAAAACTTTTGTTAAACTTAAGGGACAAAAAATATACTTTATTCTTTATATTTTAATGTATATTTAATTTTATTATACTGTAAAATATTTTATATAGTCATATAATTATAATAATTTTTTAGATGATCATTCATACATATTTAAGATAGTAATTTTTATTAATATAACATCATATAATTAAATACACTAATAAAATGATTTTACACTACTTGTGTTCTTTTTTTTTTAAGGGCCTGCTACACATACAAGTAAAAAGGCCGTACAAGTTTTACAAGTTATCAGCCCAAACTTCATTAACACGCGCATTAACTCATTTTGAATGGAGCGTAACTACACGCGCCCCACTCAAACGGTTCCTCTTCGTCTTCTTCTTCTTTTTCTTCTTCTCTTCTTCTTCTTTGTCTTCGTCTTCTTCTTCTTCCTCTTCCTCTTCCTCTTCCTCTTCCTCTAAATCTTCGTTTTTTTTTCGATTTTCATGGTTTCTGAAATTCTTCTTTTTCTTTTTGCTGCACGTTCTTCTTCCTCTCACTCTTCTTCTTCTCCTTTTCTTTCGTTTCTGCACGTTCTTCTTCCTCGTTTTCCTTTTCTTCTTTTTCTTCTTCTTCATTTACGTCTTTTCTCTCTGTTTTCTCTTTTCTTTTTTTTTTTTGATTTTTCATGGTAAAATCGTTTTTGAAGAAGAAGCAGCAGAAGATGAGGAGGAGAAAGAGAAAGAGTTCTGAATTATGCATAAGATGTACTTCAACGAATTTTGGGTGTATTTTCTTAAATCCTTTGGGTGTATTCCTATAATCGTTTGGGTGAATTCTTGTAACCGTTTGGGTGTATTTTCTGTAATCCTTTGGGTGTATTTCTGTAATCATTTAGGTGTATTTGAGTGATATCTGACTGATATCTATGGGTGTATCTGACTCATATCTATGGGTGTATATATCTATGGGTGTATTTTTCATTTCAGAAAAAATGGCAAACATTACAGAAATACATCCAAACGATTACATAAAATACACCCAAGAGATTACAGAAATACACCCAAACGGTTACAGGAATTCACCCAAACGATTATAGAAATACACCCAAAAGATTACAGAAAATACACCCAAAGAATTTAAGAAATACACCCAAAATCATGTATAATTCAAAACTCTTTCTCTTTCTCCTCCTCATATTCTGCTACTTCTTCTTCTTCAAAAACGATTTCAGAGCTTGATGTCAAAAAACAATAGAAATCGAGAATAATAAAAAAAGAAGAAGAAGAAAGTGCAGCAAGAAGAAAAAGAAGAAAGAAAAAGAACGTGCAGAAGAAGAAGAAGAAAAAGAAAAGAAGGTGCAATGAAGAAGAAGAAGAAGAAGAAAAGAAGAAGAAGAAGAGGAAGATGAAGAGGAAGAAAAAGAGGAAGAGGAAGAAGAACGTGCAGCAAAAAGAAGAAGAAGGTGCAATGAAAACGTGCCGTAACAGTATGTGGAGGAACTAACGTCAACGACGAAAAACAAACCAGTGAGAAAGGAGGAGAAAAGAACAATCGAAAAAGAAGAGAAAAAGAAGGAATGTAGCGCGTGTAAGAAATATAGCACTTACAGCGAATTTTGGGGATTAGAGTTTAATTGACTTGTAATATTTACAAGCCCTAATCGCTTCTACGCAGAGTTTTTTTCTTTTTTTTAAATCCATCCCTACGCCCCCATGGTTTGTTTTCACTATATAGATTTTTCAACGGGAAAATGGGTCGTCCGTACATGTAAACGGCGATGGGTCTCTCTAACTCCACTATCGTCTTCCTCCTTCTTCTCCTCTTCTCAGTCGCACTATCAGCTTCAACCGCACATAGTAATAAAGAGAATATTCTTCAAGCGAGTTTTCACGCTAAGAAGCTCATAGCGGATCTCAATTTGTTCCCGGAGGACGACATCAACATCGTTCCCGCTTCCGCCGCCGTTAATGCCTCAGTCGGACCCCGTCAGATCATCGAGAAGCGCCTCAGGTTCCCGAATCTATCCCCTTCTGATTCTGGTGTTTCCGTTCAAGACTTGGGTCACTATGCTGGCTATTATTCCATTGAACATTCCCATGCTGCAAGGTACTGCACTTTACCGACTCAACTTGCGGGTCAACTTCGTCTTTTCCTGAACTATGTGTCAAAAGAAAAGAAAAAAGCTTAAAATAAGTCTTATAGCATTTTTGAGCTTCTGTTTGCAACTCAAAGCTATAGTTTAGTAAAATCTACAAGAAAATAATACTGAGCTTCCCAAACGGCAAAACCGAGCTAAACACACAATTTGTTGTACTTCAACGTTACTATTATTTATCTATGTTTTTGGAGTTTTGTTTCAATCGCATATATATCTTAGGATGATTTTTAAGACAGTAGATGGGTGTTTGATTGATATATTTTTTGTGGCGATTATAATTTCTATGTATTACCCTGTTAAGCAATAGAAATTCAAGGTGCAAAATCTCGTGGGAGAGTTGTGATTGTGGATAGATATTTACGGCTATTTGGTATTTTAATAAATTTCTATTGGTTGATATTACATTGTCATTGCAATTAGATCCTTTTTCTTAAAAAAAAAAAAAAACAGTAAATTTGGCGCTTATGTAATAGCACACAATTCTAACATTCTTGTGTTAAGTTTAGTTAGCCAGTCAGATTCTACTAAACTTGAAACATTGACGAATTCAATTAATTTACATGTCCTTGAGTTTATAGCATTGAGTATTCACATATTGAGTGTTCACATAAACTTTGTTCTTCTAGGAAGCGAGATAAAAGTATGACGTTACATGAATTTTGAAAGTTTAGGGACTGCTTGATGCAAATTAAATCCATAGATGAAATTGCAAGGGGAGTATAATTTCAAATTTCAAGGACCATATTGCTGCTTGAATCAGTTCGGATAGTTTTGATGACTGTATTATAATGTCTTCAACATTAGTAGATTATTATGATTATACCATTGTGTCAATTGAGGATAGTTACTCTATTTTGTTACTCTATGTGTTATATATCAACATAAACATTTTATTGGAGAAGTATTGTATAGCTGTTATAGTTTCATAAAATTATTTTATACCAGACTCGGGTCTCTCAATATTATTTTTGTAATTATGTTATTCTTTTCTAACTATTGGTTGGATATGGCAGGATGTTCTACTTTTTCTTTGAATCACGCAACAACAGCAAAGAGGATCCTTTTGTAATTTGGTTGACTGGGGGACCTGGATGTTCTAGTGAAATAGCTTTGTTTTATGAAAATGGCCCTTTCAAAATTACAGACAACTTGACTCTTGTGTGGAATGATTATGGTTGGGACAAGGTATTCCAGTTTAATATTTTTGTTTCCGTGCATTACATTCAACAATTGTTGACATGGCCTATTGCATGTGCATGTGCATGTGCATTTAGTGTAAACAGATAAACAACTTCTTATAATTCTTTTTGGACTGCGTATTACTTTCTAAGGGAACGAATTACCATACTGCTGCTATGTGTTACAAGCGAGTTCAAAACTATTTTGCAATGGCTAACCTGCTCATAATTTTTCCAGTTTAAATTAATGAGTTCCATGATTATGTGCGTCAATCAAGGTTATCAATAGCAGATTGCAGCACATCTTGTTTTGCCTAAAACCACTATAAAATTAGTGTATAGCATTGCAGCTTACAGCACAAGGCATAGCAGCCTAAATATAATACATATTTAATCTATTAATCTATTCCTCATCAAACATGAACAACAGTATAAATTATGCTCAAAGGCACAAAAAGAATAAGTCAAACACATAATGTCAAGGCACCAAAAGGCGAAATGCCATGAAGTCATGAACATAATCTAGCGTGAAGCATAAAACTCAGTCTGTTAAATAGAGATGAAATTGACCCTGTTTCACTAAATGATATTGATGAGCATAATGAGTGCCTTGGAGAGATGGAGGATGATGATGATGATAGAGCAGGAAACATTTGTTTTTGAAGGTGATGGTTATGATGGTCTAAATTGGGAAGTGTGCATAGGACATGGAGAGGCTAGAGTAAAATACTAGGGTGGTGGTGGTGGAACAAGTGCAGCAGCTGCCAAAGCTTCTAAGAGTAAGGAGGGAAAAGTAATGTTAAATTTGAGGATTCAAAGTTAGAAGAGAAAAAGGAATATGCCCTATCAGAGAAAGATGTGAATGATAAATTAATAATGGTTTTTTTTTGGGGGGGGGGGGGGGGGGGGCGGTAACCTAGGACAAACACAGACTGGCAGTAGCTTCCTTGATCGAAGGGGGGAGGGGGGGTGGTACGTATGGGGTTTGATCATACTTAGGAGCTGGTGGCTCCCCTATTGCGTTGCTTATCTCCTGTTTTCAAGGGGTTAGGCGAGATATGAGGGAATTTGAAAGATGAAAAGCCGTTAAGGCTGATACCCATGTTGTTCGGGCCACACCTGCCCTGAGTTTGCGAAGTCGGTCTGTGGGCCACACGACCCGAGACTGACTCCAAAGGTGATGTCCGCAACAATTACATTGAAGAAGAAAACGAGGAATAGATTATTAGAGTGCGTTTTCATTTTCTGTGTTTTCTGTTTTCTGGATTTTGTGAAGGAAAAAGTGAAAACAATAAAATCTTGTTTTCTGTTTTTACCTTCTATTTTCACATTTTCTTTCACAAAATCCAAAAAACAAAAAATACTGAAAATAAAAACGCAAACCAAACGCATCCTTAGATTTTAGTTTATCTTAGATTCTTAGTCATATACTCTATATGTAAGTTTTATGGTTTATATTATGTTTATTGCGTTTGATGCCTTGACAATATATGTTTATGAATTATGCCTTTTATATTATATTCTTTTTTTGATGGGAATATATTAATAGATTATCGGATTTTATTATAAATATTTATATCTATTCCATTATGGCTGCTATAAGCCGCAATGTTATCTGGTATAAAATCATATAAGAAGGATCCCAATTCCTAATGCTCTTATTTGTATTAGTGGATAAATGACTAAATTTGAGGTAAAACAAAAGGGATTCGTATTCACTAGTTTTATTATTACCCCAATTTAAATCATTATTCACTTTTGTTTCCTAATCCAAAATGTTTTGAGAACATTTTTGTCCTTATCAAAAGTGATGCGTCTTCAAAAATCAGGAATGATTTTGATCGTTTACTCTTTTTTAAACAATAAGATAGATGGGAGCCTTGAAACAGTGGTTTAATTGTTTCTGTGTTACCTCAAAGTCACTAGTCCAAGCAATGAAATCAGCTTTTGATGCTTGTATTTAAGTTACACTCTATATATTATACTCATCTAGTGTGGCCCTCTCCCAAACCTGTGTAACGCAAGCTGCTTTGCATTCGGCTCCCCCTCCCCCACTCTTCTGTTTTAAACAATGAAAAATATAAATGAGGGCGCTAATGGATTTAAAGCTCTAAATGGGGGTTATGCAAATATTTCAAGGATAATCCTCACACTTGAAGCAAGTAACATTTCCCATATAAGCATCCTCCCGAAACTTGAGAGGATTATCATTAGACAATCCATTACTTTGGGATATTCCACAACAAACTAATGGCCTAAACAAGACATATCACTTAGACACAAGAGCGTGAATTGCTGTGTAGACACTGAGTTAGCATGTGAATTACCTTTTGCCATGTTTTGGAAGTCTCTAGTGATAACCATTTATGAAATCAGAGAATGGTTTGCCTTTATATGGGGTCAGGCTATTTGTGTAGTAAATATTTACAGCTAGATGTTTTGCTATGGGCTGTCAATTTTCAAATGCATCAAAATTGAATTGAAGGAATAATCTATGGGTGTTGAAATTTTTCTGGTCATCTTGTAGGCTGCAAATCTTTTGTATGTGGACCAACCAACTGGAACCGGCTTTAGTTACAGTACTGATTCACGTGACATTCGCCATGATGAAAAGGGAGTTAGCAATGATCTATATGACTTTATACAGGTACTTTTGTTTGCACTAATTATTATTAGTTACTAGTTTTTCAATATAATGTCTTCATTACTGAAAATTTGGGTTTCCAATTGTATCTCTAAACTTCTTTTCATCAATGGTATTTGTTGTTATTGTGCTGAATTTGATTTGAGTAACTGGCTAAGATTCACCAATAAGAGAGTTTTAGAAGCTGTGTTCAATAGTGTTTCCAGAATAGTGTATTATGAGAAGTAGAAATGAATAGGTCAGTATGCCTTGTTTCAATTTGAATGGTACAAATAACGATATACTTTTGTCTTGGTACAGCTCAATCTCTTAAGGCTTATATGTTTTACTTTATTCTGAGGTTATAGTATCCACTCTCTTTGTATTGGCCCTGCCCCTTCTAAAGTGAGTGACAATAGTGAATAGGGATGTTACCCCTTTCAGTTCAAAAGTTACAACTGGTAAAGTTACTATACTAGGCATAGGCCGTAGTCAGGGTCCCAAAAGAAAGAGTTGAGGCTGGGAAAATTATTGCAACTAACTTGCCAGGTGACAAAGTTAGTGGGGATGCTGCATGTTTCATGTTATTCTGTTTTGGGTTAGAGAGCAGGATATTAGGGAAGTGGGAGAATGCTGAGGGAATACTCAGAATTGTTTGCTATACTCTCGAGTTGGGACAGAGACAGAAATCTAGAATTTACTATCATTGTCTATCTTTCTTTCTTCAGTGCATAATAGATAGTCACTATCTGGAGTTTTTAAGTAGAGTGCGCACCTTTAATGGTAAATTTTTAGTTAAACAAGTTTTTTGGGAGGCGATATAAGCATTTGGCCTCTATATTAGGTAAAGCTCATTATTTCTTTAGAGGACTTTTCCTCTCAAACATGTTGAGAGGTCACTAATCTTTTGTTTTTCGCTTTGTTGGGAGGATGTCTTTTCCTGTTGCTACCTTGTATCATTCTTATATATACACACCTGAATGGGAGCTGAACAACACTGATTCAGTCTTGTTTCCTTCAGTCTTTCTGTATTAGTTCCTCCTATCTTAAGTTTCTGGTTTATAATTGACGTGCAGTCCTCAGCTTGTGCAGTGGAGTTTTGGTGAAATGGTTGGGCTACTAGATTGTGACAATTGCTGTGAGCAGCTAGAAGAGGAGGATAGCAAGGGGGAAGGAGGGGAGGGAGGGTGGGGGGTTGTAGTGACAGGATCACAGGAACCCATTTTATGATCAAGTGTGTATTAGAAAGAGATATAGAGTTGGGCTCAGGTACTGGATCAACGAATTGTAATGAGTTTGACAGGAAAGTTGGTTAGGACTTCGGGACTGAAAGGAATAAATAGCTGACTGGAAGTTAGACTTCCTCAAGATTGTGTATGCACATTCTTCCCCGTTTCTAGGGTTCTTTAGCACATTTCAACTCTCAAGTTGAGGGATGGCCAACTCAATTTGCTTTAATATTAATACTTCATGCTGCAATATGCATCTTTGACTTGCCAATGCCACTGGTTATGGTCTCTTAAATGCTATTAACTTCAAGATTCTAGCTACACATAACAGTGCCTCAATGCACTACTCTCATCGAATGATGGTTGCTGAAATTTGAAAGTGCGATCACAAAAGTGCGACCAAACACTGAAGTGACGGCCACCATTGGGTTGCTTTCACAAAAGTTGAGCACCGCTTTGATGTTGGAAGAAACCCAAAGTCATCAAGGTTAACATAAGAGAAAGAATTTTAGTAGATATGTAAAATGAATATTGGAGAGGTATCTTAATAGTGATTACCAGCTTAGAATTTTTGTTGTCAAGCCCAAATGTAGATGCAAGCTTTTTATTATATCATAGGACATAGTAGTAGTACAAGCAATAGACACATGAAGACAAAGTAACAATAATTTAGAAAGACTAAACTATCATTGAAATAGTTTTTATCATTTTTTCTCCAGGCCTTTTTTGAAGAGCATCCGCAATATGCAAAGAATGACTTTTTTATTACCGGTGAATCATATGCTGGGCACTATATTCCTGCATTTGCAGCTCGTGTCCACAAGGGAAACCAAGCTAATGAAGGAATTCATATAAACCTGAAGGTATGTTACATTATATGGTGAACAAATCTAATTATCAGTGCTAGAATTGTGGTTGAGTGAAAGGATACTTGCTTATCTTATTTTAACTATTTGAACAGGGATTTGCCATTGGTAACGGTCTTACTGATCCTGCAATTCAGTACAAAGCTTATCCGGATTATGCACTGGACATGGGCATAATTTCAAAGGCTACACATAAGCGCCTTAACTTACTCTTGGTCCCAGCCTGTGAATTGGCAATAAAGCTATGTGGTAATTTATAATTTTCCTTTGATTAAATGTTTCTAATGTTTTTCTTTTCTTCTTATTTTTCATTTTTCATTTATTATTATTATTATTATTATTATTATTATTATTATTATTATTATTAGAGTAAATATCCCAAATTGGTCCCAATAAATTTTGATTACTTTGGAAATCCGTGAGATTTACTCCCGTTAGATAGATTAGTCGCTCTATCATTTTCAATAAATTTTTTTATATGCATGTTGGACAAATAAGTCCTTAACAAATTTATTAGGATAAAGTATATTTTTCATTTTTGAAATTTGATAAAAATTTTAAAAATATCTCTAAGTTTTATTCTATTTCAATTTTGTTTCAGAAGTTTTCGATTTGCATCAAATATACCTTGGCGGCTAATTTTTTAAAAAAACTTAGGATCAATTTCTAGTAACAATTTCACAAAAACAACATTCAACTCAAGCAAATTAGATATAGTTGTCATGTATTATTGTTGGATTGGTCTTAAACTTTTTGAAAATTTAGCTGTTAGGAGTATATTTGATACAAATAGAAAACTTTTGAGACAAAATTGAAATAAAATAAAACTTAGAGATATTTTTGAAACTTTTTAAAAATTTTAGAAACAAAAAATATACTTTACCTAATTTATTATAAGGCTATTATATCCTCAGAGAATATCACTATAAGACAAACTAGTCTTGCATACAGAGGGACCAATCTGTCTCGAGGATCTCTAAAGTAATAAAATATACATATTAGTTATTAGTATAGTATTTCAGTTACAAAAAACTGTGTTCAAGACTCCTGAAAAAAGCAAAGAAAATTTAGTAATATCACTCATTTTTTAGAATAAAATGGTTTTCTGGGATTGATTTCTAATCTATGAGTGTACAATTGCCTAGATGTATATAAATTGGCCTCGATACTCTCGTGCATTATAGAGACATTATTCCTTATTAGTTATTTCAATTGTTCTTGGATTTTTGTTCTTTTCTCTTTCTTTCCCTGTTGTTATGCATCATATTACTCACACGTCAACTAACTTGGGTTGGTCGAGTGGTAAGCCCACTCGTCCAGATACCGTGGAAAACCAAAAGAAATATTACTCACACATCACTTATTTCTGCTATACATCTTGCTTATCATTTACCTGCATATATATTATAGCTTTTAAGAATATGATAGGCATAATTGAGTTTGTACATTTATATTCTAAATTATTTGAGATTTTTACTTTTATTGAGTTCATATTCAGTTTTAGGTTATGAAATTGTTTATTGAAAGCACAAGTTTGTGGATTATTAATTATGATGCTAACCACAAGTGGTTCTGTTGTCCTGGTCATTCAGGGATTCACAGTGTTCAGGATCCTTCCTTGATTCTGCTATACATCTTCCGGCTGGCTTTCTTTCATTGATTTTTTCTTTATCTTTTTCCTTTTTTTGCCTTATGCTTAATATTTTAATCCAAACCTTTCAGGCACTGACGGAACAGTTGCCTGTACTGCTGCATATGTAGTTTGTAATACCATATTCAGTGACATCATGTTACATGCTGGTGATGCAAATGTGAGTAAACTGAATTCTTTCTTTACTGTGTGGTTGGCACATGTACTTAATTTCTTCTTTAGACCTAAATGACTGCTTAGCTTTCAATCCACTTTTGACCATCAAATGAAATGTGAATAACCCACTCTGCCCTCTTTGAAACAAGGGTCGCCTCTGGTTTTGTCGGTTCTTGAATCAATTTTGTCTTCTCTATATTACTATATCTCTCGATTCAATAATTTTATATGAGGAGTTAGTGAACTCAATCACTTGTTGCGGTTACTCTTCAGTTTTCTGTTGAGGTCTATCCTATGGAGGTACTCAAATTGTAGCAGTGATCGATTTCTAGGTTTTTCCATAAACCTAATTGGTTAGCTTTACCCTAATTTATGCGAGAGTCAAAGAATGACTTTTAATTCTGAGATGAGCTCTTATCAGTGTGGAGGGATACAGCAGTAAAAGTGCAGAATCTGTCTGGCATATACCCTGTGAGCTTGGTGGAGTTAGTTATAAGAGTTTTTCCGAAAATACCCACAATCTTTTTATTTCTCTCACACAAACGACACTCTTTACCATGTGCAAGAAGTACTCAGCCCAAGAACTAAACATATGTAGTTGTTCCATGAGTAGAATATACAAAATATTGATGTCCTACATCTTGTTTTCTTGCTTTAGTATCTCCGAGTCCAGAGAGATAAATTGACCACTTTCCAAATGAAAAGTCTGTTTCATAAATACCACCCCTTGACAGTTTCTTGGTTTATATAGACCATAGAGATAATCTGTACATAATTACAGAATATACATACTTAACTACTGTATCATAATGGATCATATGAGATTGTAACTGATCTTATAATATCCTAAATAATTTATTCACAGATATTCTAACATTAACATAAGCTTTGATTCTGCAAGTTGCTTAGTACTAACTGATGTCTTGATAGCTTTCAGCGATTGCAAACTTAAAGCAGTTTGAATATTTTCAGAATTTTGAACAGCTTTTATATACTTATGGTGCAGTACTATGATATCAGAAAGAAGTGTGAGGGCAGCCTCTGCTATGACTTTTCAAACATGGACAAATTCCTGAACCTACCATCTGTTCGGGATTCACTTGGGGTTGGGAAAATTCATTTTGTTTCTTGTAGCACTGAAGTTTATATGGCTTTGCTGGTGGATTGGATGAGGAATCTTGAAGTTGGTATTCCTGCCCTACTTGAGGATGGAATCAAATTGCTTGTTTATGCTGGCGAATATGATCTCATCTGCAACTGGCTCGGTATGTAATTTACTACTAACACATTCAAATTCTGATAAATTTAAGGCTTAAATAAATTTTTTATTCCTATAAAATATATGTTCTTCAGTTTTGGTCCTTATATTATTTTTTTTTGGTGAGATGCTGACGTAACAGGATAAATGTTGACGCTCTAAACTAAAATCTTGACATGGCAAGACATGCCACGGCTACATTTAATAGAGAAAACTAATGGCAAGAATTAAAATAGACAGCTTTTGTACTAAAACAAAAAAAATGTATATTTTATAGGGACCAATTGACCAAAAATACCTTAAATTTATTCATATTTTTGAAATTTCGGTGCATGATTTGGACATTTTCCTTGTGGTACGATTTCATTGATTAGGTAATTCAAGATGGGTTCATGCCATGGAATGGTCTGGTCAGAGCCAGTTTGTAGCCTCACCTGAAATTCCTTTTATTGTTGATGGATCAGAAGCTGGACTACTCAAGAGCCATGGACCATTAAGCTTCCTGAAGGTATCGATATCTTTTACTCTCGACAGAAAATGCATCCATGCTTTGGCATGAAAAAAATTATCATTATCATCACTGGCATCACTTGTTTTACCGTGACCAAAATAAAAAAAAACTTGTGCTTGTGCAACGTTAACAGCATGTAGTGCTGAAAAAACGGTAAACACCGATATTTCATACCAACTTGTATTTTTTGGCTCATGATCACGGGAAAATGCTTATTTTGTTCACTATTTCATGAAATGGAAACAGGTTCATGACGCGGGTCACATGGTTCCGATGGATCAGCCAAAAGCTTCATTAGAGATGTTGAAGAAGTGGACTCAGGGCACCCTTTCTGAATTCAGAGCACCTGATGAAAAATTGGTTTCTGATATGTGAAGTCTTGTTGCTTAGTTAGTGAAAGGGAACAAAAATGCAAGAATTGCTTAGAGATTAATGTACCGAAAACTGAAAACATATCGTTCCAGCACAAAGCTCTATGGACGTTGTGCTTGTATATTTGCTGGTTTGTATGCTTACGTTATATGTTTTTTTAGGTTCAACGTAAATCTTGCTAATAGTTTAAGGAATTAACTTCCACGAGTTGGTAATGTAAAAATTTTACAATCTGATATATTCGGTTGCAGGTAAAGAAGGATGTGGAGGAGATTTTTAGTAAATATAGACAGTAAGGGCGGATGCATTTATATATTAGGCGTTCAAAATAATTGGTTTCATGGAATTGATCCATATCCAAACTAAAGAGTGATTCTAGACTTATGAGGAGAATTGAGGTGGAGATATAATGAGAAATTGCTTTGAGGTTTTTGCTGATGATTATGGTTAAAAATTGTGGCAAGGACATAGGTTTCGTCTCGTCTGCACGACGAATGAAATAATGAGATTTATATTAAGGCTCATTAAATTTGATGCTGGTTTAATGTGATTATGATGATGAGGCATTGTGGATATGTATAGTTCATGATGATTTGGTGTGATGTTGATTAGGATAATTCATGGACACTTAATACTATGATAGTAAATGCTACTCTTTTAAATCGTAAAGGAAGTTGGCGGGGAACTCTCCACTGATGATTTATATATTTTGGAGTCATTTGGGAAGTTCTGATGATGCCCCTTGTGAGATGTATGATTAGGAGACTATATCCGGCTAAGTTACTAGATGGGTCAGGTTCTAATAGAAAACCAACATATAAACTCATGACCAGTAGAAAAGGCATTAATTACATGCATTGTTTGATTTGTTTGGGTGAACGTAATAATATCTTGGGATTGTCTATTTATTTATTATACTACATGCTACTTGTGCTAATGACTATAATTGTATTTGGTTGTGTTTGATATTGTCTACATTGTCTGTGTTTGTCGGATGTAAGGAGGTATCCAAGATTAAGAGGATGTCAGATTTTAGTTGAAACCTTAGACTATCCATCCAAATTTTGTTAAAAGAGAAGTATTGGATTAATGAAAAAGAAGTATGAGACTAAAAGAAGAGTGCTTGATTTATTGGATTAGGTAAGCCCTTTGAAAAACGAGAGTTGGGACGAACAATAAGAACTCCTACAAATTCACGTAGCCTTATATATTGGTTAATCTTTTTCTCGTCCTTGCTGGGAACTGTTAAGTTTTTCACCATGGATATCAACATTTTTATCAGATTACGGAAACTTTCATTGATAGGCGGAACAACATCTAGCAGACTTTTGTATTTCTTGATTAATTAAGAAAAATAGTTACATTCGCTTTTTGTATAGAGGACTAATTAAATTGGAGAGAGAGGATTTTTATTTTATTTGAGTCTCCTTTACCTAAGATCCAGATTAAATCGCTTCTCCTCAAGCCAGGACTCAGTTATTTCTTCAATGTATATATATGGAAGATAAAAAGTGAGTGAAAAAAAAAAATACTAGTTAAATTTGGAAAAAAATATTTAGTTTCAGTTGTAATAAAAAAAGAGGTCATATGGCACATTTTGATTTTTTAAGTAGTAATATATAAGGAAAAATAGACAAAAGTATACCCGGATTTTCACACGGAGTACAGATGTATTCTTCAATTTTTTAATGAGTCATTTGCATACATGAATATATTCCGTTGTCAATTCTACCCTTCCGTGGCCTGAATAAATTTTCCGACAGTGGTGGAGGTCAGGTAGCATGGTATTGTATGATGTGGCCAATTTGAGGTGACACGGTGAAAAATAGAAATATTCATTATGAAATTTGTTGAAATAAATATAAGAAAAGGGAATAATGAAATCACTGTTCATCCTCTTCCTTCTCTAATTTCTTCGAACCATAGGAAAAAAAAATTTCTTCCTTCATTCTCTTCATTTTTCTTTGTACATCTTCGTCCTCCTTTCTGTTGTAACAGGGTTTATAAACTCTAAACAAAAGTGGTCCTAAGCCAAAAGTTGACCCTAAACAAAAAAATGTTCCAAGTGCAAAAGTGGTAAAAAGGTGGCTCAGGTGCAAAGGGTGTAACCATTACACAACCAATAGGTGGAAGAAAATCAACAAGTAGAACTGGAACAATGGCTGCAACTCAAAATTAGTTGCTTTGGACAAAGAAATTTTTTGGCTTTGGTGTTCTCATTTGGACCTGCAGATTTCTAATTGAAGTTTAAAAAATTGTTGTTATTATTTATGGCTGTGTTTATGGTATTGTAATTTAGAGATGTACTTCTGTACTTTGGATTTAGCTAATTAATATTTTGATGTAGACATCTGTTTTGATGCTTATAGGCATAGACATGTTTGTTATTTTGTAAGTTGAAATTGTAGTTTGCTGTTTAAATCTCTTGTTTCATGACTTGTGTTTCAGGTTGTTGTTAATGATAGATTATCATAGTTATGCTTACTTATTGTTCATAATGAATTAGATCTTCAGTTTGTTTTGTTGCACAGGAATTGTACTAGAAATAAAATTGAACCAACCATTTGTATTAATAACCTTGAAAAAACCCTTTGTATTCAGATACTGGTGAAAATGAAAGTGACAATACAGCCTTCTACTAAGAGGAAATTACAACCACTGATTAAATGTGTTAATGAACAAACACAGAATACATATACTTATCCCTAAGCATATATACTGCATCCATTTTCTAATGTTCTTCAACTCTTATTAATCCCATCAATTGTCTGCAACATCTTCTTCATTTCTTCTTCTACCTTCAAGTTGCTTTCTTCTGCAAACCTCCATTTGCTTTCTTCACTCTGCTCCTGAATTCTGCAATCTCTTCCATCATCAAAAACTTCATCAGCCTAAATGAAATAGTCACACCTCAATTCAACCTTTTGCATCATGAATTCGACGAAAATTTTAACCATTTTGCAGAAAATTAACATTTGTCATCGTAAACAAAATCAGAATTCACATAACTCCCATAATGGACAACGAAGAAATAATCTTCCAGGGTTTCACTCTGTAGCAGACTCAAGCATCACTGCGTCAAGTCCATGTGCCATTGTTGTAGTCAAACTTCTTCTTCTTCCTATTTTTTGGCACAAAAGACGAGCCACCGCAACCACTGGCACAAGCATGAGGTATATTCTTCCTTCGTTTAGACTGTGACATTTTCATACATTAGAGTTTACAACCCTTGTTACAACAGAAAGGACGAAGATGTACAAAGAAAAATGAAGAGAGTGAAGGAAGATTTTTTTTCCACCCTGTGTTAGGGTTTATATGGTTCGAAAAAATTAGAGAAGGAAGAGGATGAACAATGATTTTATTATTTCCTTTTCTTATATTTATTTCAACAAATTTCATAATGAATATTTCTATTTTTCACAGTGTCACCTCAAATTGGCCATATCATACAATACCATGCTACCTAGCTTCCACCACTGCTAGAAAATTTACTCAGACCATAGAAGGGTAGAATTGACAACAGAGTTTTATATTCATGTGTGCAAATGACTCATTAAAAAATTGAGGAGTATATTTGTACTCCGTGTGAAAATTCGAGTGTACTTTTGTCTATTTTTTCAATATATAATATATAAAATAAATAATAGTGAGAAGGAGGGACAAATATAGAAAAGGGAGGGAGAGAAAGAAAAATGTCATTAATTCTGGAAGAAAAAAAAATCTCATTCTAATATAATGAGAGTGTGTTAAAGAGTACATTTTAGTTATAAATTAATAATATATTATAGGTTATAGAGTTATAGATATAGATAATATAAAATTATAGATTAAAGATGAGAAAAGGAATTATTTTAATTGATTTTTTTCTGAGATAACGCTAAAATAATTACACAATTATTATCCTAATTATATATTATAATGGCCCCAAGAATCTTATATGGGCTCAATTTTTTAGTAATGGAGAATCAGCATGTCTTATGCACAATTACGGAATACTAATGCGTTTCTTATCGATAAAAAGATTATTATTTTTCTTAAATTACAAACTATAAATCGAAGGCTCAAATTTGATTAGGCATAAAAAATTGAAGGTCGATTTGTGTGGTGCAAATAATCTGACAGTATAAATTTTATCGGTAAATGTTTATTTATTTCGTCTGACACTAATTATCGTCAAATTTTGCAATAGATTACCAGCTCAGAAAATTAATTGGTTACCGTCGGATGTTTTTGACAGTAATATTGACGCCAAAGCATATTTTTACGCGCCATGTTATCGTCAGATTATTCCTACGGCAATGTCATTTTATTTTATTTCGTAATTTGAAATAAATGGTCAATTTTAATTTTAAATTTAAATTTTTTTAAACAATTAGTGTTCAATTCATAAATAATGAAGAATTTTTATTTAAAATAAATAAATAATACAATATGCAAATTAAATAAAAGTAAAGTACACCAAATAAATGTATGAAACAACAAAACAAAAACCTAATAAAAGTCATGTCCAGGTAATCGTCGTCATCATTGTCAGTCCCGTAGCCCTAAGTCGGCAGTGATGATACCTGAGTTCCACCAGCGCTACCACTGCCACCTGCAGCAGGCAGCGGTGCTGCCACCAGCAGGGTCGATGCCAGCGGTGTGCATCTGGGCCTGTTACACCTCCATCTGAGCCTCCAAACACTGCATCCGCTCCAGCGACTCCCTAAACTCCAGCCTGAGCTCATCCGTAGATGTCACGTGGGTAAAGATCTCTTTATACCTCTCCCGATAATCGTTAAGCTCCTGAACCTACTGGTGAAGGCTGCGCTGGAGCTTCTGCACCTGGAGCCGCAAATTCATGCCTTCCTCGGGTTGGACGGCTCGACTGGTGGCGGAGCCTGATGATGGCCTTAACGTCGAGGTGCGGAGGCTGCTGGAGACGAACGACCCCATCCTGTATACGCGGTTCTTGTATGGGACTGAGGTGGTCTCACGCCAAACCGCATCAGGGTCGACAACTGAGGCCGCAGATCCATCGGTGGCATCCTCCCCACTTTGCTGAGACTACTGAGATTGCTGAGTCGCGACCTTTAGTCTCTATATGTAGAACTCCTGTGAAATTAACAAAAGTTCATATGTGATTAGCAAGCTAAGACAGATATACAGTTAATATCTAATAAGTTCATAGCAGAATATAATCAGACGTATGTTTACTCACATAATGGTCCTGAGACTGCTGATCAACAAATCTCGCTTTGTTCTCCTTCAGCGTGTGGCTGTACTTGGAGGTCTCCGCTAATGTGGCCTCGCAGTTCAACAACTTTGACACACAAGTTGCATTGAAATACAAAATTATTAGAATGCCTAGTAATGATATGCAAAACAGATAACATAACGAAGTTATTAACAATATTAAAGGAGCTTGGCCTTCATCTTCAAGAAGGTGGCTGAGCCGTTGGTGTACTTTGACGACCTCTCTGATACCCTGTTAGCTCGGTTGGTGAGATGTTGATGCCTGAACCTCGCATCGATCTCCCAATGAGCGAATAGGCCCTTCTTTACCTCCGGTTGGAGCCAGTGCGTCTGCTGGTACCAGCCGTGGTGGACATCATCCAGCATCTGCTGGAGCCGCCAACCCATCCTATAGTTGAATATCTTCCAGATGGCCAGGTTGTGCTTAGCATCCCAAATGAAGTGCAACTGCAACAAAGAAGCTTTAAATTCAGTTAAACAAGATAGATGATATAAACTAGCAAAAAAGAATTAAAAAAGAAACAATGAAAGTAATTACCGCCCATTTCTCAAACCAGCGCTGCCTGGTCTCAATGGGTATCTTCGTGTAGCTGGGCTAGGGCGTGTCGTACATCAGTTTGACGACATTCGTCATCTCTTGAGTACACATGTTCGGGTTCGGCGAAAACCTAACAACAACCCACAAACAAGAATCAACCTAAATCCCCTAAACAGGAATCAATTTTTCATGAAATTTCAGCAACAATAGGAATCATAATCAACAACACTAGAAACCAATAACCAGAAGCATTCCAAATAAACCTCAATATACTAAACATGAATCAATTTTTCAAGAAATCTCAGCAACAACAGGAATCATAATCATCAAAACTAGAAAATAATAACCAACAGCATTCCAAATCAACCTAAATCCACTAAACAAGAATCAAATTTTCAGGAAATCTCAGCAATAACAGGAATCATAATCAACAAAACCAGAAAATAATAACCAGCAACATTCCAAATCAATGTAAATCCACTAAACAGGGATCAATTTTTCAGGAAATCTCAGCAACATAAATCCACTAAACAGGAATCAATTTTTTAGGAAATCTCATCCACAACAGGAATTATAATCAACAAAACTAGAAAACAATAACCAGCAACATTCCAAATCAACCTAAATCCACTAAAAAAGAATCAATTTTCAGGAAATCTCAACAACAATTGGAATCACAAACAATTAAGCTAGAAAACAATAACCAGCATCATTCCAAATCAATCTAAATCCACTAAACAGAAATCAATTTTCAGGAAATCTCAACAACAATAGGAATCATAATCAATAAAACTAGAAAATAATAAACAGAACATACATGAGCATTGAATGTGATACTTACCCCGTGCCGCCATCAGGCCAAATGCACAACTGTAAGAGTGCATATGACCCGACCCGGCTCGAAGATCCGGCTCGGACCTGAATATTTTGGGGCTAATTTGGTGTAATTTCACCAGATCTAGGGTCGGGTAAGAGTCTCAAAAATAGACTCGGTCATTATTTAGGGTCGGGTCCGAGTCAAGGCAAACCCGGCTTCACTTGTCCCATCCTAGGAAACTAAAAAAGATATATATATATATATATATATATATATATATATATATATATATATATATATATATATATATATATATATATATATTAAATTAATTCCAATATCAGGTTATATTAATTATAAGCTTATTATTTTTTTCAATCACATTTATTGAATTAGGAAATAGATCAAAGAAGCATGAAATTAGAATTTATGGACAAATTCAAGTTCAAGTATGGTTATCAACTTCTCTATAACAAGTATTTTTTTTCTTCTTTAAAAATGAGTGCATCATAATTTTTTGACATAAAATTTATCAAGACTCGGACTTCATCCGGTCGAGACTCAGTTTTAGTGTGGCCCGAAAGTAGTTTTATTTCACCAAGTCTAGGGCCGAGTAAGGGTCTCAAAAATAGGATTGATCATTATTTAGGGTCGGGTCCGAATCAAGGCGAACCCGATTTCACCCGGCCCCATGTGCACCCCTATGCAACTGTACAATGGTAGGTGGTGGAGGGGCATCAGTTGCTGCCTCACTACCGTGGCTAGACTTCGGGGAGGAGGCATCCATCGCTAGACTCGGCATCACCGTGGATGCGGGCTACTGAGCGGTAGAAGGCGACATTATCGCCATGGATGGCAGCACTTAGTTGGGGTTAGAGACTAAGATGAACGGCTGGTCTGCTAAACCTACAACCTGTGGCGTGACCATGGTGGTTGGAGTACAGGGAGAATATCCAAAAGTCCCGAGGGTACTAGAGAAAACCCTCTCTCTACCCGACCATGGCTGTGACCACATGATGAGCGGATACTTTATACGCTTTTTGGCATCATTTTCATATTATTTTACTTATGTTTTGTTTAAGTTTTATTGTATTTTCATAGGTTTTAGTGAAAAATTCACATTTTTAGATTCTACTTTGATTTTGTGTGTTTTCATATGATTTTAGGTAAATTCTGGCTAAAATTGAGGAGTTTTGGCAAAGTCCAATTCAGAGGCAAGGAAAGCGTAGCAGATGTTGTCAAGATCTGACCTCCGTGAATTCAAATGAGCATTTCTGGAGCTACAGAGGTCCAAAAGAGATGTTCTCAATGGCATTGGAAAGCTAACTTTCAGAGCTTTCAAGCAACACATAATAGTCTATGCTTTTCTTCGAAGGAGCCTTTCCAAAATTGGCATTAAAGGCCCACTTCTCCCATTCTATCTGGCGTTAGACGCCCAAAAGGGAGCAAGCTGGCGTTTGATGCGTGAGCATCTATCCTATATTTTCCTAGTGAATTTGCATTTGAATTGTTAAGTTTAATCAAAATTTAAATATTTTTTAGCTACTATGAATGCTACTATGAGTTGTGTACAATTCTATTTATTTCAGGTAGCATTCGGATGGATTTGACGGAGTTTTATAGAAGAAGAGAAAGAAAGTGATTGATGTTGTCAAACCAGACCTCCTTGCACTCTAATAGACATAACTTGAGCTACAGAGGTCCAATGACGTGATTCCAGCGGCATTGGAAAGCCAACTTCCAGAACTTTCCAACGATATAAAATAGTATACCCTTTTTCTCCATTTCGTTCGGCCTCAATGGCGCCAAACTTGGGATTCTTCAAGTTTGGCGCCACACTCACCTACCTCCAAGAATGCTTGGCATCGAACCAAAGCCAAACTTTAGATTTCTCAAGTATGGTGCCAAGGGTGCATAATATTGAAGATACATTCGGGCATGGTGGCGCCAAACTTGGCCCAGCCCAAGTTTGGCGCCATCCTTAGTGAAATTGGTGGTCCCCAATTGTCTAAGGAGCAGCACGAGATGTATTTAATTAATTCTAATTAAAACTTTATTTTATTTTAGAATAGGAAAAGTGATGAGTGGATATTTTATACGCTTTTTGGGTTAATTTCATATAGTTTTTAGTATGTTTTAGTTAGTTTTTAGTTTATTTTCATTAGTTTCTAGGCAAAATTCATATTTCTGAACTTTACTATGAGTTTGTGTGTTTTTCTATAATTTCAGGTATTTTCTTGCTGAAATTGAGGGAGCTGAGCAAAAATCTGATTCAGGCTGAAAAAGGACTGCTGATGCTGTTGGATCCTGACCTCTCTGCACTCGGAATGAAATTTTTGGAGCTACAGGAGTCTAATTGACGCGCTTCTAATTGCGTTGGAAAGTAGACATCCAGGGCTTTCCAGAAATATATAATAGTCCATACTTTCCTCAAAGATAGACGACGTAAACTAGCGTTCAACGCCAGTTCCATGTTGCAGTCTGGCGTCCAGCGCCAGAAACACGTTACAAGTTGGAGTTCAATGCCAGAAACAGGTTACAGCCTGGCGTTGAACGCCCAAAACAGCCCAGGCACGTGAAAAGCTTTAGTCTCAGCCCCAGCACACACCAAGTGGACCCCAGAAGTGGATTTCTGCACTATCTATCATAGTTTACTCATTTTCTGTAAACCTAGGTTACTAGTTTAGTATTTAAACAACTTTTAGAGATTTATTTTGTATCTCATGACATTTTTAGATGTGAACTTTGTAATCTCTGACGGCATGAGTCTCTAAACTCCATTGTTGGGGGTGAGGAGCTCTGCTGTGTTTTGATGAATTAATGCAACTATTTCTGTTTTCCATTCAAACATGTGTGTTCCTATCTAAGATATTCATTTGCGCTTAATTATAGAGAAGGTGATGATCCGTGACACTCATCACCTTCCTCAATCCATGAACGTGTGTCTGACAACCACCTCCGTTCTACATCAGATTGAATGAGTATCTCTTAGATTCCTTAATCAGAATCTCCGTGGTATAAGCTAGAATCCATTGGCAGCATCCTTGAGAATCCAGAAAGTCTAAACCTTGTCTGTGGTATTCCGAGTAGGATTCTGGGATTAGATGACTGTGACGAGCTTCAAACTCGCGAGTGCTGGGCGTAGTGACAAACGAAAAAGGATAGTAAATCCTATTCCGGTATGATCGAGAACCTACAGTTGATTAGCCGTGCGGTGACAGCGCACCTGGACCATTTTCACTGAGAGGAAGAATGGTAGCCATTGACAACGGTGATCCACCAACACACAGCTTGCCATAGGAGGGACGTGCGTGCGTGAAGAAGAAGATAGGGAGAAAACAGAGATTCAAAAGACAAAGCATCTCCAAAACTCCAACATATTCTCATTTACTGCATAACAAGTAACCTTTAATTCATGCTCTCTTGTTCATTTGCAAGTCAATTGATAACCACAAATTAATATCCTGACTAAGAGTTGCAAGATAACCATAGCTTGCTTCAAACCAACAATCTCCATGGGATCGACCCTTACTCACGTAAGGTATTACTTGGACGACCCAGTGCACTTGCTGGTTAGTTGTGTGGAATTACATATTGTGAAGTAATTTTCGTGCACCAAGTTTTTGGCGCCGTTGCCGGGGATTGTTTGAGTTTGAACAACTGACGGTGAATCCTGTTGCTTAGATTAGGAAAATTTTGTCTTTTGGGTCAGAGTCTTTTATATTCTTTTCAAAAATTTTTCAAAAAATATTATTTTTCTTTATTAGTTTTTAGTTTTTCTTGTTCTGTTTCTTTTCTTGTTTTTCGTGTGCCTTTTCAGAACATTAGTTTTCAAAAAAATATTTTTTCTTAGTTATTAAAATTACTTCTTCAAAACAAGTGTTACATTTATAGCTCAATTGGCTAGAGCATTGGTTTATGTTCTTGATGATTGGGCACTGGTTCTATAAAAAAATCTTTTTCAAAAATAATTTTTCTTGATCTTGTGCCAAACTTTAAGTTTGGTGTTTTCTTGTTAATCTTCCTATAATTTTCAAAAATTTTAGTTTGGTTTTCTAAAAATTTTAAGTTTGGTGTTCTTTCTTCATGTTCTTGTGTTCTTGTGAGTCTTCAAAGTGTTCTTGAGTTTTCCTTATGTCTTGATCTTAAAATTTTTAAGTTTGGTGTTCCTTGGTGTTTTCTCTCCAAAATTTTCGAAAACAAGGAGCATTAGATCTAAAAATTTTAAATCTTGTGATATCTTATTGTTTTTCTCTTTCCTCTTTAAATTCAAAAATATCTTTTCTCTCTATTTTAAAGCAAATTTTCGAAATTTACTTTTAAAATTCAGATATTTTTTTTCAAAATTTAAAATCTTTTTTCAAATCATATCTTTTCCAATCAAATCCTTTCAATCTTATCTTTTTCAAAACTTCCCAACCAATTTTTTTTCTCTCCATTTTTCGAAAATCTTCACCCATTTTTATTTATTTTATTTTAATTTATTTTATTTTCGAAATAAATAAATAAATAAATAAATAAAAATATATTTTTTATTTTACATCATCTCCCTTTCTCCATCATGGATCTAAGTGGAAATGAACAGTCCAGAAGGACTCTGGGGTCATATGCTAACCCCACTACTGCTTCATATGGGAGTAGTATCAGTATACCCTCCATTGGAGTCAGTAGCTTTGAGTTAAATCCTCAGCTCATTATCATGGTGTAGCAAAGTTGCCAGTATACCGGTCTTCCACAGGAAGAACCTACAGAGTTTCTGGCACAGTTTTTACAAATTGCTGACACAGTACATGATAAGGAAGTAGATCAGGATGTCTACAGATTATTACTGTTCCCATTTGCTGTAAAAGGCCAAGCTAAGAGGTGGTTAAATAACCAACCTAAGGCTAGTATAAAGACATGGAAACAACTGACAGAAAAATTCCTGAATCAATACTTTCCTCCAAAATGGATGACAAAGCTAAGGCTGGACATCCAAGGCTTTAAACAAGGAGATAATGAATCTCTTTATGATGCCTGGGAGAGATACAGAGAGATGCTAAGAAAATGCCCCTCTGAAATATTTTCAGAGTGGGTTCAGTTAGACATCTTCTATTATGGGCTTACAGAAAGGGCTCAGCTTTCTCTAGATTACTCAGCTGGTGGATCTATCCACATGAGAAAGACAATTGAAGAAGCTCAAGAGCTCATTGATACAGTTGCCAAAAATCAACATCTGTACCTAAGCAGTGACCCTTCCATGAAAGAAGAGGCTAAAACAGTAACTGCTGAACTCAGTCCTGTAGAACAAGCTGCTGAATTCAATCAGCAATTGAATTTTCTAACAAAGCAGTTAGCCGAATTCAAGGATAGACTACAAGAGACAAGGATGGCTAATATAAATATGGAAGTACAATTAAAGCAAACAAAGCAGCAGATGTCAAAACAAATAACAGAAGAATGCCAAGCAGTTCAATTAAGAAGTGGGAAGACATTAAATACCCCACCTCAAGGTAGCAGGAAGCCAAGAAATGAGCAAACTACCCAAAATCCATCTGAGGACAGTAAGAGCCCGGAGAGAAATAATTCTGGCACTAAAACGCCAGAGATTGGGTGGAAGACTGGCGCTGAACGCCCAAACCATGCTCAGGACTGGCGTTCAACGCCAGAAACAAGCAAGGAACTGGCGTTGAACGCCCAAAGGAAGCACAGTTCTGGCGTTCAGACGCTAGGAGCAGATGAGGAGTTGGCGTCTAACGTCACTCCAGCTTCCAACCCTGGCACTCATATGCCAGTGAGGAATCAGACACACACAAGTGCTGATGACAACCCCTCTAAAAAGGCTTCTTCAACCACTTCTGTAGGAAATAAACCTGCAGCAACCAAAGTTGAGGAGTATAAAGCCAAGATACCTTATCCTCAAAAACTTCGCCAAGAGGAGCAGGATAAGTAATTTGCTCGCTTTGCAGATTATCTCAGGACTCTTGAAATAAAGATTCCGTTTGCAGAAGCATTTGAGCAAATACCTTCTTATGCCAAGTTCATGAAAGAGATCTTAAGTCATAAGAAGGATTGGAGAGAAACTGAAAAAGTTCTCCTCACTGAAGAATGCAGTGCAGTCATTCTGAAAAGCTTCCCTGAAAAGCTTAAAGATCCCAGAAGCTTTCTGATACCATGCATATTAGAGGGTAATTGCACTAAGACAACATTATGTGATCTTGGGGCAAGCATCAACCTAATACCTGCATCCACTATCAGAACGCTTGGTTTAACTGAAGAAGTTAAACCAACCCGGATATGTCTCCAACTTGCTGATGGCTCCATTAAATACCCATCAGGCGTGATTGAGGACATGATTATCAGGGTTGGGCCATTCGCCTTTCCCACTGACTTTGTTGTGTTGGAAATGGAGGAGCACAAGAGTGCTACTCTCATTCTAGGAAGACCTTTCCTAGCAACCGGACGAACTCTCATTGACGTCCAACAGGGGGAAATAACCCTGAGAGTCAATGAGGATGAGTTTAAGTTGAATGCTGTCAATGCCATGCAGCATCCAGACACACCAAAAGACTGCATGAAAGTTGATCTTATTGACTCTCTAGTGGAGGAGATCAACATGGCTGAGAGTCTCGAATCAGAGCTGGAAAACATTTTTAAAGATGTTCCGCCTGATCTAGAGGATTCAGAGGAATTGAAAGAGCCTTTGAAATTTCCTCAGGGAGAGGAAAAACCTCCTAAACCCGAGCTCAAACCATTACCACCATCCCTGAAATATGCATTTCTGGGAGAAGGTGATACTTTTCCAGTGATCATAAGCTCTGCTTTAAATCCACAGGAAGAGAAAGCACTAATCCAAGTGCTAAGGACACACAAGACAGCTCTTGGGTGGTCCATAAGTGACCTTAGGGGCATAAGCCCAGCTAGATGCATGCACAAAATCCTATTGGAGGATGATGCTAAGCCAGTGGTTCAACCACAGAGGCAGCTAAATCCAGCCATGAAGGAAGTGGTGCAGAAAGAGGTCACTAAATTACTAGAGGCTGGGATTATTTATCCTATTTCTGATAGCCCCTGGGTGAGTCCTGTTCAAGTTTTCCCAAAAAAGGAAGGCATGACAGTGGTTCATAATGAAAAAAATGAACTGGTTCCTATAAGAACAGTTACAGGGTGGCGCATGTGTATTGATTAAAGAAGGCTCAATACAGCCACCAGAAATGATCATTTTCCTTTCCATTCATAGACCAAATGCTAGAAAGGCTAGCAGGTCATAATTATTACTGCTTTCTGGATGGCTATTCAGGCTACAACCAAATTGCAGTAGATCCCCAGGATCAAGAGAAAACAGCATTCACATGTCCATCTGGAGTATTTGCTTACAGAAGGATGCCTTTTGGGTTGTGTAATGCGCCTGCAACCTTTCAGAGATGCATGCTCTCTATTTTCTCTGATATGGTGGAAAAATTTTTGGAAGTCTTCATGGATGACTTTTCAGTATATGGAGACTCATTCAGCTCCTGTCTTGATTACCTGACACTGGTTTTGAAAAGATGCCAAGAGACCAACCTGGTTTTAAACTGGGAAAAATGTCACTTTATGGTGACTGAAGGGATTGTCCTTGGGCATAAAATTTCAAACAAGGGAATAGAGGTAGATCAAGCTAAAATAGAGGTAATTGAAAAATTACCACCACCTGCCAATGTTAAGGCAATCAGAAGCTTTCTGGGGCATGCAGGATTCTACAGGAGGTTTATAAAGGATTTTTCAAAAATTACAAAACCTCTGAGCAATCTGCTAGCTGCTGACACGCCATTTGTGTTTAACACAGAGTGCCTGCAGGCGTTTGAAACTCTGAAAGCTAAGCTGGTCACAACACCAGTTATCTCTGCACCAGACTGGACATTGCCATTCGAATTAATGTGTGATGCCAGTAATCACGCCATTGGTGCAGTACTGGGGCAGAGGCATGACAAACTTCTGCATGTCATTTATTATGCTAGCCGTGTTTTAAATGATGCCCAGAAAAATTACACAACCACAGAAAAGGAATTGCTTGCATGGTCTATGCCATTGACAAGTTTAGATCATACTTAGTAGGATCAAAAGTGATTGTGTACACTGACCATGCTGCTCTTAAATATCTACTTACAAAGCAGGATTCAAAACCCAGGCTTATAAGATGGGTATTGCTTCTGCAAGAGTTTGATATAGAAATAAGAGACAGAAAAGGGACAGAAAACTAAGTGGCTGATCATCTGTCCCGAATAGAGCCAGTAGAAGGGGCACCCTCTCCCTCTATCGAAATCTCTGAAACCTTTCCGGATGAGCATTTGTTCGCCATTCAGAAAACACCATGGTTTGCAGACATTGCAAACTATAAAGCTGCAAGGTTCATACCCAAGGCGTACAGCAGGCAACAAAAGAAAAAATGAATTTCTGATGCAAAGTACTACTTGTGGGATGAATCCTATCTCTTTAAGAGATGTGCAGATGGAATAATCCGTAGGTGTGTGCCTAGAGAAGAAGCACAGAGGATCCTATGGCATTGCCATGGATCACAATATGGATGCCATTTCGGAGGTGAGCGAATAGCCACCAAGGTCCTCCAATGTGGTTTCTGCTGGCCTACACTCTACAGAGATTCCCGAGAGTTTGTACGTAACTGTGACAGTTGCCAGAGAGCTGGTAATTTGCCTCATAGTTACGCCATGCCTCAACAAGGAATCTTAGAGATTGAGTTGTTTGATGTATGGGGAATTGATTTTATGGGGCCATTCCCACCATCATACTCAAACACTTATATTCTGGTGGCAGTTGACTATGTATCAAAATGGGTAGAGGCCATTGCCACACCCACCAATGATACTAAAACAGTACTAAAGTTCCTCCAGAAACATATATTCAACAGATTTGGTGTCCCTAGGGTACTAATCAGTGATGGGGTACTCACTTCTGCAACAAACAGCTTTACTCTGCCATGGTCCGGTATGGGATTCGTCACAAGGTGGCGACTCCATATCATCCACAGACAAATGGGCAAGCTGAAGTTTCTAACAGAGAACTAAAAAGAATCCTGGAACGGACTGTAAGTACCCGTAGAAAGGATTGGGCACGAAGCTTGGATGATGCTCTGTGGGCTTACAGAACAGCATTCAAGACTCCTATAGGGACCTCTCCGTACCAACTTGTGTATGGTAAGGCTTGTCACCTGCCCGTGGAACTGGAACATAAGGCCTACTGGGCAACCAGATTCCTAAACTTTGATGCCAAACTAGCTGAAGAAAAAAGACTGCTCCAGCTGAATGAGCTAGAGGAATTCAGATTCACTGCTTTCGAAATGCCAAGCTTTATAAAGAGAAATAAAAAAGATGGCATGACAGAAAGCTATCTTCTAGAATCTTTGAACCAGGACAAAAGGTTCTGTTGTTTAACTCTAGGCTCAGGCTATTCCCCGGGAAACTGAAGTCCCGGTGGAGGGGACCCTATGTGATTACTAGTGTATCACCATATGGTTATGTGGAGCTTCAAGACATTGACTCTGATAGGAAGTTCATTGTTAATGGACAGAGAATCAAGCATTATCTTGAAGGTAATGTTGAGCAAGAATGCTCAAGGCTAAGGCTAGATTAAAAAGCTCAGCAAGGTCCAGCTAAAGACAATAAAGAAGCTCTTGCTGGGAGGCAAACCAGCTATTGGCATCACTTTCTCTAAGCATTTTGCCCTATTCTTGATTTTATTTTTTTATATAAAGTTCATTGATACCAAGGTAAAGGAGTCAATTGCATAAGTTTACAGGGTTACAGAAAGATTCAGCACACAAAACAGAGAAAAAGAGCTCACTGGCAAGAAAACGGCAGTAAGAGGCACAATTGGGCGTTCAACGCCCAAAAGAAGCATCCACTGGGCGTTAAACGCCAGTAAGGATAGCTACCTGGGCGTTAAACGCCAGATTTACAGCGTCCTGGGCGTTCAGAAAAACGCCCAGTGACAAAGGAGTTCCTGGCGTTCAACGCCAGAAAGAAGCAACAGCTGGGCGTTGAACGCCCAGGAGAAGCAGCAATTGGGCGTTGAACGCCCAAAACATGCAGCGTTTGGGCGTTTAACGCCAGGATGGTGGGGAGGAGGTAATTTCGTTTTTACTTCATATTTTTCATTTTAATTTTAATTTTCATGTTTCAATTCATGATTTCTTGCATAAACATGTTACAAACCCTGATTTCTAAAATCCCTAATTTCTAAAAACCCTACTTTAAAAATATCAAATGTATCTTAATCCATAAGCACAAATCCTTTTTTTTCAATCCAATTCAACTCTTTTTCAAAATTTCAAAACAAATCTATCTCTTTTTCATTCTAAAATCTTTTCAACTAATCAATATCTTTTTCAAATCTCCATATTATCTTTTTCAAAAATCCAAACTTATCTTTTTCAAATATCTTTCATATCTTTTCAATTTTAAATTATATCCTTTCTTATCATACTTATTTCTTTTTAAATCATATCTTCTATCTTATCTTTCTCCTTATTTTCGAAAACCCACCCCTTTTCCCTTTTAAACACACATTCGGCCTCCCTTCTCTCATCCACCATTCAACACTAGCTCTCCTTCTATCCCTCTCCTTTCTTTTCTTTTGCTTGAGGACAAGCAAACCTCTAAGTTTGGTGTGTTTATCCGTGATCACTAAACCATACCCACTAAGATCATGGCTCCTAAAGGAAAACAACCCACTCCAAGAGGCAAGAAAGAGAGTATTCCAAAACCACTTTAGAATCAAGGGAGGTTCTTAACCAAAGAACATTCAGACCATTACTACAAAATAATGGGTCTGAGATCAGTGATCCCGGAAGTCAAGTTTGATTTGAAAGAAGATGAATATCCGGAGATCCAAGAGCAGATTCGAAACAGGAACTGGGAAGTCCTAGCTAATCCTGAAACGAAAGTGGGAAGGAATATGGTTCAGGAATTCTATGCTAATCTGTGGCAAACAGACAGGCAGAGAATATCTGGAACTGCCCTCTATGACTATCGAACTTTGGTCAGAGGAAAGATTGTTCACATCCACCCTGACAAAATCAGGGAGATCTTTAAGCTACCTCAGCTGAAAGATGACCCAAACTCCTTCAATAGGAGAATGATGAGAACAAACAAGGGCCTGGATAAGATTCTAGAGGATATATGCATCCCTAGAGCCAGGTGGACCACCAGCAGCAAGGGTGTCCCAAATCAACTCAAGAGAGAAGATCTCAAACCAGTCGCCAGAGGTTGGCTGGACTTTATTGGGCGTTCTATATTGCCCACAAGCAACCGTTCTGAAGTCACTGTTAAAAGAGCAGTGATGATCCATTGCATTATGTTGGGAAAAGAAGTAGAAGTTCATCAACTGATCCCATATGAATTTTACATACTTGCTAACAAGAATTCCAATGATGCCAGGTTGGCTTATCCAAGCTTAATCTCTATGCTCTGCAAAGATGCTGGAGTAAAGATGGGAATAACAGAGTATATCTCAGTGGAGCAACCAATCACTAAAATCACAATAGAAAAATAACAAATGTAGGATGACCCCACCAAGAGGAGGGCACAAGAATTCCTCCCAGAAGTCCCTCAATTTGAATATTCGGAACAGCTTGAAGCATCTGTTACCAAGTTGCAAGAATCTATGGACCAAATAAAGGAAGAACAGTAAAATCAAAACAGTATGATATGCAAACTGCTCAGGGAACAAGAAGAGCAAGGGCGTGACTTAAAGGAACTAAAGCATCAGAAGTTGTCTCTTGAGGGACCAAGCACTCCACAGACTAGAAGAACATCCACATCCCAAACTCAAGGTTGTTGAGCCCTAATCTTAGCCTTAACTCTGTGATAATTGTTCTTATTTGAATTCTACCTTAGTAGTTATAGTAGTAATTAGTAGTTATTTTATCTCCAATTAAGCCATAATTTATTTTTCTCATCATCATTAAACATGAATAAAATAGAATATTTCCTTTAGGATAAGGAGGCAATATTTGTCGAGTTTTTAATACAAGAAATTCTGATTAATTACATGTGGTGGCAATACTTTCTGCCTTTTGAATGAATGCTTGAACAGTGCATATGTCTTTGGAATTTGATGTTCTTGAATGTTAAATATGTTGGCTCTTGAAAGAATGATAAACATGAGACATGTTATTGGTAATCTGAAAAATCATAAAAATAATTCTTGAAGCAAGAAAAAGCAGTGAATACAAAGCTTGCAAAAAAAAAAAGAAAAAAAAAAGCAAGCAGAAAAAGCCAATAACCCTTAAAACCAAAAGGCAAGGGCAAATAAAAAGGATCCCAAGGCTTTGAGCATCAGTGGATAGGAGGGCCTAAAGGAATAAAATCCTGGTCTAAGCGGCTAAACCAAGCTGTCCCTAACCATGTGCTTGTGGCGTGTAGGTGTCAAGTGAAAACTTGAGACTGAGCGGTTAAAGTCAAGGTCCAAAGCAAAAACAAAGAGTGTGCTTAAGAACCCTGGACACCTCTAATTGGGGACTTTAGCAAAGCTGAGTCACAATCTGAAAAGGTTCACCCAATTATGTGTCTGTGGCATTTATGTATCCGGTGGTAATACTGGAAAACAAAGTGCTTAGGGCCACGGCCAAGACTCATAAAGAAGCTGTGTTCAAGAATCATCATACTGAACTAGGAGAATCAATAACACTATCTGAATTCTAAGTTCCTATAGATGCCAATCATTCTGAGCTTCAATGGATAAAGTGAGATGCCAAAACTGTTCGGAAGCAAAAAGCTACTAGCCCCGCTCATTTAATTAGAATCTGAGCTTCACTCAAAAACTCTGAGATATTATTGTTTCTTGACTCATTTGTATTCTATTTTATTTGTCTAGTTGCTTGGGGACAAGCAACAATTCAAGTTTGGTGTTGTGATGAGCGGATATTTTATATGCTTTTTGGGGTTAATTTCATATAGTTTTTAGTATGTTTTAGTTAGTTTTTAGTTTATTTTCATTAGTTTCTAGGCAAAATTCATATTTCTGGACTTTACTATGAGTTTGTGTATTTTTTCTGTAATTTCAGGTATTTTCTTGCTGAAATTGAGGGAGCTGAGCAAAAATCCGATTCAGGCTGAAAAAGGACTGCTGATGCTGTTGGATCCTGACCTCTCTGCACTCGGAATGAAATTTTCAGAGCTACAGAAGTCCAATTGACGCGCTTCTAATTGAGTTGAAAAGTAGACATCCAGGGCTTTCCAGCAATATATAATAGTTCATACTTTACTCAAGGATAGACGACGTAAACTGGCATTCAACGCCAGTTCCATGTTGCAGTCTGGCGTCCAGCGCCAGAAACACGTTACAAGTTGGAGTTCAACGCCCGAAACAGGTTACAGCCTGGCGTTGAACGCCCAAAACAGCCCAGGCACGTGAAAAGCTTTAGTCTCAGCCCCAGCACACACCAAGTGGGCCCCAGAAGTGGATTTCTGCACTATCTATCATAGTTTACTCATTTTCTGTAAACCTAGGTTACTAGTTTAGTATTTAAACAACTTTTAGAGATTTATTTTGTATCTCATGACATTTTTAGATGTGAACTTTGTAATCTCTGACGGCATGAGTCTCTAAACTCCATTGTTGGGGGTGAGGAGCTCTGCTGTGTTTTGATGAATTAATGCAACTATTTCTGTTTTCCATTCAAACATGCGTGTTCCTATCTAAGATATTCATTTGCGCTTAATTATAGAGAAGGTGATGATCCGTGACACTCATCACCTTCCTCAATCCATGAACGTGTGTCTGACAACCACCTCTGTTCTACATTAGATTGAATGAGTATCTCTTAGATTCCTTAATCAGAATCTCCGTGGTATAAGCTAGAATCCATTGGCAGCATCCTTGAGAATCCGGAAAGTCTAAACCTTGTCTGTGGTATTCCGAGTAGGATTCTGGGATTGGATGACTGTGACGAGCTTCAAACTCGCGAGTGCTGGGCGTAGTGACAAACGAAAAAGGATAGTAAATTCTATTCCGGTATGATCGAGAACCTACAGTTGATTAGCCGTGCGGTGACAGCACACCTGGACCATTTTCACTGAGAGGAAGGATGGTAGCCATTGACAACGGTGATCCACCAACACACAGCTTGCCATAGGAAGGACGTGCGTGCGTGAAGAAGAAGATAGGGAGAAAGCAGAGATTCAAAAGACAAAGCATCTCCAAAACTCTAACATATTCTCATTTACTGCATAACAAGTAACCTTTAATTCATCCTCTCTTGTTCATTTGCAAGTCAATTGATAACCACAAATTAATATCCTGACTAAGAGTTACAAGATAACCATAGCTTGCTTCAAACCAACAATCTCTGTGGGATCGACCCTTACTCACGTAAGGTATTACTTGGACGACCCAGTGCACTTGCTGGTTAGTTGTGCGGAATTACATAGTGTGAAGTAATTTTCGTGCACCAAAAAGATATTATTTAGTTTTAGAAAATATATTTTACATTAACTAGGATTAGATATAAAAGGAAAAAGAATCAACCCTTCGGGCTCGTCTCTTCTTCTCTCTTCTCTTCTACCTCATTCCATAATTTACATCCTAGTTTTCTCTCTGAACCATGAGCAGCTAAACCTCCACTATTAAGGTTAGGAGCTCTGTCTATTGTATGTATTGATACTATTATTTTTCTATTTTAATTCATGTACTGATTTCTATTTCAAGAATTATTTTCGTTCTTTATCTCATGAATCTGGGTGGAACGGAAGTATGACCCTTGTTATAATTGAGTTGTTGTATAACTTGGAAAGTTCTTTACTTGAACAACAACTTGAAAATAATTTTTCCTAAATTTATAATTATATGGACTTAACGGGATACGTGACATATAATCCTCTTATATTTGGGTAATTAGGGTTTTTGTGGCATATAAAATAGAATTGAACTTCACCCTCTGATTGGAATTAAGTGACCAAGGAATTGGTGGTTGATGAAGGTTAAAAGAGACTAAAAAGGTCTAAGGAATTAGGATTTAGTCACAAATAGTTTGCCTTAAATTGAATCTTGCATGATTAAAATAGTTAATAAGAAAAGTCAATCCGGAAGATAGATATCTTTGAAACCTTAACTGTTTCTCCATATATTATTCACATCAATTTACTGCTTGCGTTCTAATCTTCTGAATTTATGGTTTAATGCAATTGAACTCTCAACACTCTTTTCTGCTTGTCTAACTAAGTAAATCATTCAATCATTGTTGCTTAGTCCATCAATCCTTATGGGATCGATCCTCATTTACTTGAGGTACTACTTGGTACGACCCGGTGCACTTGCCGGTTAGTTTGTGGGTTATAAATTCTGCACCAAGTTTTTAGCGCTGTTGCTGGGGATTGACTGTGATTGACAACTACTGGTTGTTTGATTTCTTAGATTAGGCGTTTTTACTTTAATTTCATTTAACTTATTTCTTTAAATTTTTTTTAAAAAATATTTTGATTTATTTTATTTAAAATTTTTTTCTCTTAATTTCTGAAATTAAGTTTGGTGTCCCCTTAGTTGTTTTATTCTTCCTAGTTATTTTACTCTTTGAGTTTGAATTTTATACTCCTTTTTGCTTATTAGTTATTTTATTTTCTTAATTATTCAGTTTATTTTCTTTATTTTATTTTTCTTTTCTTTTATATTTTATTTTATTATTTTTATTTTTCTTTATGTTCTTTCTTCTTTGCTTGCCTGTTTATCACATGGTGCGTTTAATTCTGTTTGGTGCTTTGTGTAAAGAAAAATAATGGAGAGAGATCACATGGGTTACTACTCACACCCAAGGAGTGATTCTTATTATTGTGGATGGAGAAACTACTCGAATGTTGGTTGGCAAAGTCAAAACCAAAGAAACTTCAGTGCTCCATGTTTCAACTATCAAGAACCACCATCTCCATATTCATACCAAGAACCACCACCTCTCTATCCATATCAAGAACTACCATCTACCTATTCATACCAAGAACCATCCTCTTTTTACTCTTATCAAGAACCATCATCTCCTTCTTATTCACATCAAGAGCCACCATTTCCTTATTCATGTCAAGAACCATCAGCTCTTGAGCTTCTCATGAAGGAATGCATACATGATATGAGGATGAGTGTCAAAAATATAGAGAAATATGTGAAGTTGATTATCCAGGAAAAGGAACAAGCAAATTCCTTCCCAAGAGATACAATGCAAGATCCTATGGAAGAAAGTGAGGAAATCAATCAAAGAAGTTCATACTCCAGTGAATTAGAGAACTCTCCACCCTCACATATGGAAGAAGAGGAAGATGCACAAATAAAGAAGGAAGATGCACAAACAAATGAGGTTGTAAGGGATGAAAAAATTATGGAAATCTACACTCCAATGAAGCAGAGCGTGGCATAGAGGGTGAGTTTCTTGAACCACCAATTCAAGAAGTTCTTGATGAAGGGTACACTCCAACCATCACACAACACCCAAATTTTGAAATCAAAGAAGTGAAGGCAACCAAGGAAAGCACTGAAAAGGGGATTGTGGCCAATAAACAGAAGAAAATATCCATGAAAAAGAGAAGGTCAGCAAAAAACAATCCAACCTCTACCCCAACAAGAAAGGGGAATCAAGCTAACCACAATAAAAGAAAGCTTGTTAGGAGGAATTTATATCAGGGGGCACTAATTTTCACCTCTCCCCCTTTGGAGACATTTCTTTTAACCAACTAGAAGAAGAGGAAGAAAATTCAACAATCAAGTGTCAAGCTAGTGACATTAAAGAAGCGCTTATTGGGAGACAACCCAAGTACTAGTATTCTTGGTTTTGCAGTTACTTTGGTTTTAATTTTATAGTTATTTTGATTTTAGCATTATAGTTATTTTAGTTCTAGTTTTAAATTACTTTATCTCAATTTTTTTTAGAATTTTTCTTGTTTTACATGTGTTTTGGTTATGCAGAATGATTAGAATAGGAACAGGAGCAATTAAAAGAAATTTTTGACATCCTGGAGTTTTTCTTTGCTTGGGGACAAGCAAACTTTTAAGTTTGGTGTTGTAGAGTGTGCTCTCTGTTTACCTTGTCATAAGTGGCACCATGGGGAGATGAATGTTCTTCATGGAGGAACACAGCTGGAGGAATGAGATGGCCACCAGCATAACAGAGGTGGTTGAGTTCCTTTCATTCTATTTTCTCTTTTCTTATTTTGTTGTCTTCTATTTTCTGTTGCTTTGATTTCCTGCATGATCGTTAGTACTTTCAATTCTTAGATTTAGTTTCATTATGTTATTTGCTTTAAGTTAAAAAAAAATTGTCTCATGTATCACTCACTAAGCTTGAATCTAAAAAGAAAAGAAAAGAAGTGATGTATTGCATGAGAAATTGAGTTTATATTTAAGAGTAGTCTTATTTACTTAAATGTGGTAGTATTATTTGTGATTCTGAATGCATGACATAAACAGTGAATATTTGAATTTGAATCAAAGGATGTTCATATATGAGGAATAAGAATTTAGAGAATTATTATGAATTCTCTAAAGTAAACAAAAGCTTAATCCGTGAAGCAAAAAAATAGCAAAAGAAAAATAAAAGCAAGGTCCAAGACTCTGAGCATCAATGACTAGGGAGCTCAGACATGATTAAAAGCTCAAAGAGTTGTTTCCTTAGTCATAGGCTTGTGGTGTACATGTGTCAAGTAATCCTTGAGACAGAGCACTAAGAGTCGAGATCAAGTGCATTTAACAGAATATACCAAAGGCTTTGAGCACCACTGTCTAGGAGTAACTGAAAGAAAAATTAGAACCTAAAGAGAGTTCCCCAGTTAAGTGCTCGTGGTGTTTTTGTGTCAAGTAAAGCTTGAGAAAAAACATTTAAAGTCACGGCTAGGCTCAGGGTGCAAAGCAACAAAGAAAAGAGAATTAAAGGAAATTTGCTGTGTTCAAGGATTAATCCAAGTAAAAAGATTAGAGAATTCATAATATTATCCGGATTCTAATTCTGAACGACAGTGATATTTCTCTGATTCAAAGGATAGTGAGATGCCAAAACTATTCAGGATTGCAGCGTATAAACCCCACCCTGAGACAGACAAGAGCTTAATTTATTACTCACTTCTCATGCAAATTCACATCCTAAGTTTGTATTAGTTTTGGTTGCTTGAGGACAAGCAACAATTCAAGTTTGGTGTTGTGATGCGTGAGCATCTATCCTATCTTTTCCTAGTGAATTTGCATTTGAATTGTTAAGTTTAATCAAAATTTAAATATTTTTTAGCCACTATGAATGCTATTTTAAGTTGTGTACAATTCTATTTATTTCAGGTAGCATTCGGATGGATTTGACGGAGTTTTATAGAAGAAGAGAAAGAAAGTGGATGATGCTGTCAACCCTGACCTTCTTGTACTCTAATAGACATAACTTGAGCTACAGAGATCCAATTGACGTGATTCTAGCGACATTGGAAAGCCAACTTCTACAACTTTCCAATGATATAAAATAGTATACCCTTTTTCTCCATTTCATTCGGCCTCAATGGCGCCAAACTTGGGATTCTCCAAGTTTGGCGCCACACTCACCTACCTCCAGGAATGCTTGGCGTCGAACCAAAGCCAATCTTGCGATTTCTCAAGTATGGTGCCAAGGGTGCATAATATTGAAGATACATTCGGGCATGGTGGCACCAAACTTGGCCCAGCTCAAGTTTGGTGCCACCCTTAGTGAAATTGGTGGTCCCCAATTGTCTAAGGAGCAGCACGAGATGTATTTAATTAATTTTGATTAAAACTTTATTTTATTTTAGAATAGAAAAAGATATTATTTAGTTTTTGAAAATATATTTTACATTAATTAGGATTAGATATAAAAGGAAAAAGAATCAGCCCTTCGGGCTCGTCTCTTCTTCTCTCTTCTCTTCTACCTCATTCCGCAATTTACATTTTTTTTGAATCCTAGTTTTCTCTCTGAACCATGAGCAGCTAAACCTCCACTGTTAAGGTTAGGAGCTCTGTCTATTGTATGGATTGATACTATTATTTTTCTATTTTAATTCATGTACTGATTTCTATTTCAAGAATTTTTTTCGTTCTTTATCTCATGAATCTGGGTGGAACGGAAGTATGACCCTTGTTCTAGTTGAGTTCTTGTATAACTTGGAAAAGCTCTTTACTTGAACAACAACTTGAAATAATTTCTCCTAAATTTCTAATTATCTGGAATTAACGGGATACGTGACATATAATCTTCTTATATTTGGGTAATTAGGGTTTTTGTGGCATATAAACTAGAATTGAACATCACCCTCTAATTGGAATTAAGTGACTAAGGAATTGACGGTTGATGAAGGTTAGAGGAGACTAAAAAGGTCTAAGGAATTATGGTTTAGTCACATATAGTTTACCATGAATTGAATCTTGCATGATTAAAATAGTTAATAAGAAAAGTCAATCCGGAAGATAGATATCTCTGAAACCTTAACTATTTCTCCATATATTATTCACATCAATTTACTGCTTGCTTTCTAATCTTCTGAATTTACTGTTTGATGCAATTGAACTCTCAACACTCTTTTCTGCTTGTCTAACTAAGTAAATCATTCAATCATTGTTGCTTTTTCCATCAATCCTCATGGGATTGACCCTCATTCACTTGAGGTACTACTTGGTATGACCCGGTGCACTTGCCGGTTAGTTTGTGAGTTATAAATTCCATACTAGTGTTGGATGCCCAAAAGGGAGCAAGCTGGCATCCAACGCCCCAAAAGGAGTCATAGGACAAGGAGACACGCCAAGCTCAGCCCAAGCACTCAACCTAAGTGGGCCCAAGGATGGATTTATCACCTCTAGTCTATTTTATCATATTTTTGTACTTCCTAGTTATTAGATTAGTATATATAGGAGAAGATCACCCAAAACTTTAGATCTTCTTCCCCCACTTTTTCTTTCGAACATTATTGTACAGTATGAGCAACTGAACCTCCTAGGTTAAGGTTAGAAGCTCTACTGATTCTTATGGATTAATAATATCATTATTCTATTTCAATCTATGCTTGATTCTATTCTAAGATGTATCTTTGCTCTTCATCCTAATAAATTGGGAGTGTAACTTAACTGTCATCCCTATTCTACATGGGTTCTTGCGAGTCCTTGATGGGATAGTACTGAACTACAAGCATGATTATACATCTCTTAGATGGCTAATCCACAACTTCGTTGGGGACTTGGAGACATCAGTTCAGCCGAGGTGCAGGGCGATTAGGGCCTTTGTGGTATAGGCTAGAATCATAAAGCGTCATTCTCCGATCCAGAAGATTCGACCTTGTCTGTGGCGTTTTGAGTAGGATCATCAGAGATTGGACTGCTAGAGTTTCATCTTCGTTCAGATTTGATGACCATTGACGCCGGTGTTTGATCTGAAGCAGAAGAGATCAATGACCACTGACCTTGGCGTTAATCACCTACAGCTTTCCATGGAATGAATCTTTAGAAGTTGAAGTAGACAGTGAGAAAAGTTGATCCAGAAGGAGGAAGCATCTCCGAAGCCTCAATCATTCTCATATCACTGATTTCACACCTATTCAGTAACACCTTATTTATTTTGCTTTTATGCGTTTTTCAAAGCAACCCTCTTTTCTAATCACCTGACTAAGATGTACAAGGTAGCCATTGCTTGCTCAATCCGACAATCTCCGTGGGACTCGACCCCCACTCACTTGAGGTATTACTTGGACGACCCGGTACACTTGCTGGTCTATCTGTGTGAATATTGCGGAGTCAATTTCGCGCACCAAGTTTTTGGTGCTGTTGCCAGGGATTGTTTTGAGATTGACAAACTATCGGACTATCTTGTTGCTTAGATTAGGTACTTTTTAAGGTTTAATTTCTCTTTTGTTTGAGTCTTACTTGTTTCTTGTTTCTTTTTCAAAAAAAAAAATTCAAAAACCTTTTGTTTTCTTTAGCAATCTTTTTCTTTGTTTGAGTCTTGTATCAGTTTTTAAGTTTGGTGTCCCCCTGATTTTCTTAAAAATTTCGAAATTGTTCTTGGTTGTTCTTCTTGGTGTTCGAATTGTTATTGGTGTTTTTTTTTGTTTGATCTTAAAATTCTTAAGTTTGGTGTCTTATTATATTTTTCTTTCAATTTTTTTAAAATTTGTGTCCTTTGATTCTAAAATTTTAAGTTTGGTCTCTCTTAGTTGTTTTTCTTTTTCCTTAAAATTCGAAAAATACAAAAATATATCTTTTACTTTTTGAAAATCTTAACTATTTTTTCTTATCTTGATTTAAAAAAAAATTTAAGTTTGGTGTTTTCTTGTTAGTAAAGTTTAAATTTTGAATTTCAAATCTTATCTTTCAAATCTTTTACAAATCTTTATCTTATCTTTTTATCTTTCTTTAAATTTCAAAAATTCTATCTTATCTTACTTTAATTTCAAATTTTAAAATTCAAAATCAAAAATTAAATTTCAAATCTTATCTTTGCAAATCTTTTTCAAACCTTTATCATATCTTCTCACTTTAAGTCTTTCCTATCTTATCTTCTTTTTAATTTTAAAACTTTTAAATTTCAAATATGTACCCCCTTTTAAAATTAAATTTCAAAATCAAATATTTTAATTTATTTTCAATTCTTGTTAGTTGGTTAGTTACTTGTTTTATCTTATTCTAATTTTGAAAGTTTGGTATCTCTCTAATTCTTCTTTCTCTCTCTTCTATTTTTGAAAACTTTCTACTTCTCTCTCTCTTCTTTTTCAAAAATTCTTACCTCTTTCTCTCTCGTCTATTTTCAAAAAATTTCTTTTTCTATTTATTTTGCAAAAACTCTTTTAATTTAAAAGATATCTTTCTTTTCTTTTCTTCTCTTCTAACCCTTTCAAAGGACCTTTATACTCTAACATAGAGAATCATTTTCTTCTTTTCTTCTTGCATTCTTCCTTCTTGTTTATGAGCAAAAACAGAGATAAAGAACCTCTCTTTGATCCTGACCTTGAACCTGAGAGGACTCTGAGGAGGCGTTTACAACAAGTAAGAGCACAACACTCCGGAGGAAACCTCACAGAGATTTTCGAACAAGAAGCTGAAAATACAAACATGGCAGCCAATCCTAATGGTGGAGGAGATGCAAGGAAGGTCCTAGGTGACTTTACTACACCCACTTCTGACTTCTATGGAAGCAGCATCTCTATACCTGCCATTGGTGCAAATAACTTTGAGCTAAAGCCTCAACTGGTCACTTTAGTTCAACAGAACTGCCAGTTTCATGGACTTCCACAGGAAGATCCCAACAGATTCATCTCTGATTTCTTACAGATCTGTGATACTGTCAAGACTAATAGAGTGGATCCTGAAATCTATAAGCTTATGCTTTTCCCCTTTGCTGTAAGGGACAGAGCTAGGTTATGGCTGGATTCTCAGCCTAAGGAAAGCCTAGACTCTTGGGAAAAGGTGGTCAATGCCTTCTCGACTAAGTTATTCCCATCTCAGAAGCTGAAGAGGCTTAGGGTGGAAGTTCAGACTTTCAGACAAAAAGAGGGTGAATCTCTCTATGAGGCCTGGGAGAGGTACAAGCAATTAATCAGAAAGTGCCCTCCTAACATGATTTCAGATTGGACCATGTTAGATATCTTTTATGATGGTCTTTCTGAGATGTCCAAGATGGCATTGGACCACTCTGCTGGTGGTTCACTCCACTTGAAGAAAATACCTGAAGAGGCACAGGAACTCATTGACATAGTTGCTAACAACTAATTCATGTACACTTTTTGAGAGAAAACCTGTAAGTAATGGGGTAGCTCAAAAGAGAGGAGTCTTGGAGATTGACACTCTGAATGCCATATTGGCTCAAAACAAGATCCTGAACCAACAGGTCAACATGATCTCTCAGCATCTGACTGGATCACAAGCTGCAGCTGACAGCACTCAAGAAGCCTCCTATGAAGGAGATGCATACGATCCAGGTCAACCCATGATGGATGAGGTTAACTATTTGGGAAATTCCTCAGAAAATTCCAATAATGAGCCTTATGGAAACACCTATAACTCATCATGGAGAAATCATCCCAACTTTTCATGAAGGGATCAACAGATGCCTCAGCAAGGCTTCAATAATAATCAAGGTGGAAGAAACCAGAATAGGTTTAGTAATAAGCCATTCCTGTCTTTTCAGCAACAGATGGAGACTCCTAGGCAGAGCCTCTCTGACCTAGCCACAATAGTCTCCAATCTCTCTAAGACCACTCATAGTTTCATCACTAAAACAAAATCCTCCATCAAGAATTTAGAGGTACAGATTGGTCAGCTGAGTAAGAAAATCCCTGAGATTCCTCCTAACACTCTTTCTAGTAACACTGAAGTGAACCCAATAGAAGAGTGCAAGGCCATCACTGTAGAAGTTGAGGCCGAAACTAAAGAGGAGAAGATGGCGTTGAACGCCAGCAAGGGAGAAGCTGGGCATTCAACGCCCTAAGAGGAGCAGTGGGAGGCGTTGAACGCCAGCAATGGAGTAGAGACTGGGCGTTCAACGCCCAAAAAGGGACAACCCCTGGCATTGAACGCCACCATAGGAGTAGATGGGCGTTCAACGCCCACTAAGGACTCCCTTGTTGAAGAACTAAAAGAAACTAGAACTCATGAGGAGACCATAGAGGTTCCCTTGAATGCTTGGTTGAAGATTATAGAATCTAAAGAATACTCCTCTTCTGATGAGGAAGAAGAAACTAGGGAAGAGCAAATTGCTCAGTACCTAGGGATTCTAATGACGCTAAATGCCAAATTATTTGGAACAAATAAATTGGAGGAAGAACCTCTAGTGCTCAGCAAGGAACTTAATGCCTTGGTTCGGAAGAAACTTCCTCAGAAGCTGCCAGATCCCGGACGCTTCCTAATCCCTTGCACCATAGGAACAACTACTTTTGAGAAGGCTTTGTGTGACCTAGGGTCAAGCATAAACCTCATGCCTCTCTCTGTAATGGAGAGGCTGGGAATCTTTGAGATGCAAACTACCAAGATCTCATTGGAGATGGCAGACAAGTCACTAAAAAGGGCATATGGCCTGGTAGAGGATGTTTTAGTGAAGGTTGAAGACCTTTACATCCCTACAGATTTTATCATCTTAGATACTTGACGAATGAAACTCTCGCGTGATCTAGAATTTTTGCAAATAAATTCCCGTTGTAAGTATAGCTTCTAGACTGACGAGAATTTCTTTCGTACAAAAGTTTGGTTGTCACTTAAGCAAACCCAAATAAATTTATAACCGAAGTATTTAAACCTCGGGTCGTTTTCTCAAGGAATTGCAGGGCAGTATGATTTATTATTGGTTATGTAGAAAGATATATTTTTGGGTTTTTTTAAAATAAGGAACAAGTAATTTAAATGACAAGAAAAATAAATTAATAATTATAAAGAAAACTCTTGGCAAGGTATGAAAACTGGAAATCCTATCCTAGTTATCCTTATCAGGTGTGATGAGAATTGGATTCTGCTCCCACTTTAATTAACCCTTGCTAAACAAAGGAGAGTTAAGTGGACTAACTAATTTGATCCTCAAGTCCTAGTCAACTCCTATGAAAAGACTAGAGTTATTGGAATACAAATTAACCAGCAGAGAATTCCAATTTCAATCAACAGCTGAGTTTGATAACTCAAGTGTTGCTAATTACTTAACCAAAGCCAAAAGGGGAAAATAAATCTAAATTGAATTGAAAGCATCATAAATAAAACAATCATTAATCTGAAATACCTCAAATTGCATTTAAACATAAATTCAAATCATAACATGGAAAGTTTGTAAATGAATAATGAAAAGATAAATGACAATTAAAGTAATGGAATAAATAAAAGTAGAAAATAAATTAAAGAAATATTGAACCTGTGATTGAAGAGATCATAGCTTAAACATAATAGAAATCCTAAATCCTAATCCTAAGAGAGAGGAGAGAACCTCTCTCTCTAAAACTACATCTAATCCTAAAATTATCTATATTCTATCACTAAGTTATTCCGTCCTATTCTCCTCTGTTCTCTTTGATTCCTTCATTCTCTGGCTTATATTCTGTGTTTCTGACTTGGATTTGGGCCGAAAAAGGGTCCAGAAATCGTTGGGGGCGTTTTCTGCAGATTCTTGTACGTGGCGCTTGTCACGCGTTCGCGTCAATTGCGTTCTGCTCAAGGCGCGTGTTCGCGTCGTCCACGCATACGCGTCGTTGCCATTTTGCGCTAGGCACGCGTTCGCGTCGTCCATGCGTTCGCGTCGCTGCCCTTTTCTTCAAAACTCCATTTTTGTGCTTTCCTTCCATTTTTGTATGTTTCCTTTTTGTCCTTTAAGCCATTCCTGCCCTATGAGATCTGAAAATACTTAACACACAAATCACGGCATCGAATGGTAATAAAGGGTAATTAAAATTATTTTTTTAAAGCATAGGAAGCATGTTTTTCACATATATCATAAAATAAGGAAGGAATAGTAAAACCATGTAATTTACATGAATAAGTGGGTGAAGAATTGATAGAAACACTCAATTTGAGCATAAATTATATTATAAAATATGGGTTTATCAACCTCCCCACACTTAAACAATAGCATGTCCTCATGCTAAATCCAAGAAAAAGGGTAAAGTTAGAATGGTGGAATCTCATGCAATGCAATCTATTCTAAATGCAAGCTACCTACATGAATCATGCAATTTTAATTATCATCCACCTATATATATATAGAGCTTACATGTGGTTAATTTGATTCATATTTTCAAGGAATTATATATGTATAGCCAAACCTAAATCATGTTAAAGCATTGTCACAATTGAGTTGGGTTAAAATATTTCACAAGCTTGCAAGACAATTAACAATTAAGCAGAGATATATGGTGATGAGCTATTGAACCATCACTGGATTTGTGTTTACTCTCTAATCACTCAGTGTTTGGGGTTAATCACTCTATTCTTTTCTATTCCCGCTTTCTAAAACTTTGTTCTTCATCTAACCAATCAACAAATATTGAATGTAGACATACAAAAATCATGAGGTCTTTCTCAAGGTTGTAATGGGGCTAAGGTAAGGGTAATGGTATATATATAAGGCTAAGTGAGCTAACAAAGTGAATCCTTGATTAGTCTAAGATCTCACCTAACATATACATACTTTATATAATTTAAAATGCTTTACCTAGCTACCCCAATTTTTCCACCATTTTTATTACATACTTATGTACTAACTTTACTTTGATTTTCACCTTATGTGCATTGATTTCTTCACTAAGCTTATTATTGGGGTAATTTTGTCCCGTTATTTGTTAAAAAAAAAATTTTTTTTGAAACATAAACAGAACATATATTAATACACATGGTTTTTTAATTTAAATTTGTTTTACGTGAGCATGCTCCCAAAATCCTTATTATTTTATTGAATTAATCCTTTCCTATCAACCCATGTTTTCGCATTTTCCCACACTTGGTGTGCATCACAATTTCTATCTTAAGCTAATCAAGGATTCAACTTGGGATTTTTTAATTTATTTTTCTGCTTAAGGCTAGTAATGTGGTCATAGAATAAGAGGGGATTTAAAAGGCTCAAGGGGGCTAACAAGGGTGACGTAAAAGGTAAGCTTATTTGGGATAAGTGAGGAAAAATTCAAATGATGGCCTCAATAATCTCTTGGTATGTAACTATATTCTATATTGGACATATAGATTGAAACAAAGTAAAGATTACAAGCATAGAAAAGAAGTGCGAAACACACAGGAATGAAATTTATGGTTGAATATAACCATACAATTAAGCTAAAAAACTTACAGGTTGTGTGTTCTCTGGCTCAAAAACCATATATCAGTTATGTATGTCATGCAATTAGAAATCAAGGGTTCCCATTATTCTCAATGTGAATCTTAGGGTGGCTCTTTAAAATCTTAGTTTTCTTCCTTGAAAAATGTTGTTAACTAACTCACATATATATATATATATATATATATATATATATATATATATATATATATATATACAGTGTGTGGATTATTGTGATTCTGTTATCCTAAAGTTACTAGTTTACTCTTTTTATTTTCAATTAATCCAAATTATTGTATGCTAAAAGGGTAAACTAAACTAATTAATCCATATTTTCTATATCACAACTTAATAAACTAAAAGTGCAAACTAAACTAAATATCTAAGATATATATAAACTAAAGTGCAAAATGTAGAAATAAAGTGAAAATACAGCAAAAAAGAAATGTGCAAGTACTAAAAGATAAAAATAAAAATAAAAATACAGAAAATTAAGCAAAATAGGATAAAGAGAGTCTGAAAAGTGGTTCACCAAAATAAAGTACGCCGGAGATGGTGACCTCCCCACACTTAAATAATAGCATCGTCCTCGATGCTCAGTCAAGCTGGGTGTGAAGAAGTGTCATCTCCGGAAGGATAGGCAGTAGGTGTCTCTGTGGTGAGCTGAGGATCTGCAGTCTAGATGAGTGTCAAAGGGTCTGCCTGCTGTAGCGGAGGCTCTGTCTGTAGAGGAATCTCCAAATCTGCGGCCTGGATCTGGTGGGGCTCCTCATGGTGTGGCGCAGCCTGCTCAGCCTCTGCATGTGCCTCATCCTCAGATTGATCAGAAGCAGTGTCAGGCTCGGAGGAGATGTCGCTGCCGGATCGGATCATCAACTTTAGGTGCTCATAGCGTCGCTTGTTGTGACGCTCCATACGATCCAGGCGTGCGAAGAGTCGGTGTGCACGAGATGATAAATGGGCTCAGGAGCAGGTGGACGTGCAGTGGATGGAGCTGGTGCAGCAGTGGATGCAGACGGGGCAGCTGAAGATGTGGTTGTCTCAGCAGAAGCAATAAGGAAAGGCGGCCTATAACCCAAGGCTTGGAATTTCCTGTTGTGAGGTATGATCTTCTTGCAGTCTGCAGCAGTTGGCTTCTCATCAGCAAGCTCCCAAGGCACGTCAGCTCGGTGGCCTAGCTGGGTGATCAGATAAGGGAAAGGGAGAGTGCCTCTGACATGGACCCTGACCATATAATACCTGATAAAACGTGGAAGATACAGGTCCTTACCCTCCATCACACACCAGATGAGGGTGATCATAGCAGCGAGCACCTCTGTCTCATGAGTGCTCGGCATAATGTAATTACTCAGGATCTGCTGCCAAAGCCGAGTCTCATCATTCAAATATATCAGCTTGATTCCCTTAGGCATCACTGTATTCTTTCCCATGACCCATGGGGTAGTAGGATCAAGGGCTATTCTCTGCTTGACTGCATCCCAGTCAAATCTCATGTATCTCATATCGTCTTCAGCCTTTTGGTAACCGTCAGACTGATCTGACTTAGGCTGAAGCTGAAGGATATCCTCAATAGCTTCCTCAGTGACTAAAATCTATTTTCCTCTGAGGTGCACTACATCCAGGGAAGTCTTGAAATAGTTACAGTAAAATTTTCTGACCCAGGATGCATTGACCTCTGTCAAGTTTCTTTTCAAGAAGAACCAACCTCTTTGTTTTATCTATTCGGAAGTGTACTGGATGAGTTCTTCTGGAATTTTAAGAGTTCTTTTCAGGTAGAGGTTCCTGAAAGTGGCAAACACTGGATACTTTAGCTCACAGTATCTGTTTGCAAATTTGACTTGATCTGTGGCAGTGAGGAGCTGGTCGGCCTTTTCCTGTAGGGTAAAGTTCTTTTCCCGCCAGGAATCATCGTGAAGGATATATAGGATAGAGGTAGAAGATTCTCCTCTTTTCTGTTTGCCTGTAGTTGCCTTGCCTTTTCCCTTACTTTTGGGATCAGACATCCTGAAAAGCAGAAGTAGCAGGATGTAATTGAAGAACTAAAGCAGGAAAACAAGTAGGCAAGTAGAGTTTAGTCAATGTAAGCATAAAGGCAAAAAGAGCAATAGAAGCAGTAAATGAGTTAAATATATATACATTTTGGATTGTATTCGAGTTAAAAGTCTGAGAGTAAAAATCACAATCCAAAATATAATAGAAGTGGAATTCAAGTTAATTAGGAAAAAAATAGTAATCATGCCTTGAGTTAGAAAGTTAAAGTAGTTAGGTAAAAACCAAAAGAGAAGTTAGAAAGCTAAACTGGTTAGGAGTTAAAAAGGAAGTTAAAGTGAGTGACATGAGAATGGTTTTCCTAGTTACCAAGAAATTCACAAACTTGAAGAACAATCAACTCATATTCAAGCAAGGATTGCAGTTTATTGATGAGAATTCCTATAGATAAGGTAAGTGTAAAATGAGAATGAAATCATCAATAGGCAATTTATTACTCAGGGAACCAAAAGGAATAAGAATGCTAGCCCGTGCATTCATGAATTGGTTTGGTTGTAGCCAAGTAATACAAAATACTGAATTTCCAAACCAATATATGAATGGGGGTAGATTAAACCATAATTTTACAGAAAATTGGGCATCATTCCGGCTAAAATTGGATGTTCCCGGGTAGTAAATAGCAGGAAAAATCAGTTCACATAAAATTAAATAGTGCTGAAAAGATTAACAAATAGCAAGAACATTAAAGAACAGTTTAACAGCAACATCAACATGAAAGAATAACATATGAACAGCACATCATCACAGCAAATTCAGAATTGCGTATCAGATAAAAACAGGTAGCAGGAATGGTGCAATTATCAGGTCTAAATCTACTAACCACATCCTAGCTACCTAACCACCTAAAATCCACTACAACATGCATCTCTAACTATCTTAGTTCGAACAAGAATTGAAAAACTAACTAACTAATCGAAAAGAAGAATCGCAGTTTGGCGAAACCTGGTGTGTAGAGGAACAAATGTATGGAACAGAGAGACGGTGGAAGTGTGGTGGTGGTGGTGGTGACGCGGCGGCGATGGGTGGCGGCGCGGCGGCGGTCCGAGGTGGAGGCAGGGGTGGTTTGGTGGTTGTGGGTGGAAAAGGGTTGAGGAGAAGAGGTGAGGGGGGTTGGGTGGCGTGGTGGGTGGTGGGTGGTTCTGGGTGGGGATGGTGGTGGTTCGGTGGCGGCTGTGGGGTCGGGGTTGTGGAGGGAAGGGGGAAGGGGGAAGAAAGGAGAAGGGGAGGGACGAGAAGAGAGGAAAGAAGAAGAAGGAGGGGGGTCAGCGGTGTGGTGCGGCGGTGGGTGTGGTTTGGCGCGGCGGTCGGAGTTGGGCGGCTGGGAGTGGTGGTGGTTGGGGGATGGGAGACGGGAGAGTGCAGAGGGGGGGGGGGAGGGGTTTGGGGACGCGAATAGGGTAGGGTTTCGCGTGGGTTGGTGTTAGTGAATTTGAATCCACGCGAACGCGTGGAGTACGTGATCGCATGTTTGGGGCAAAAAGTGCTCTGACGCGAACACGTCATTGACGCGATCGCATGATTGTGGGATAGTGAAAGTGACGCGTACGCATGGGGCACATGAACGCATCGCTCAGAATTATGCTAAACGCATGATTCCAGCGTTGTTTTGGCGCAACTCTCTGTTTCCATGAGGTTCCCTAAAATCCATGCGACGCGTACGCGTCGCTCACGCTTTTGCGTGGGATGTGCGTAGTGCAAGTGACGCGTTCGTGTCAGGGACGCGAATGCGTGGGCCAATTTGTGCTAAAGGCATACCAGTCGCACGATTCCAGCCCAACTTTTTGGGCGTTGGATCTTTACGCCGATTACTGATCGACGCCCACGCGTGGCCTGCGCGCTCGCGTGGGGTGATTTTTTTTTTTGATGCAATTATGCAGTATGCAATATGCCAGATGTAGTGCTAACATGGATGTTATGGATAATCCCAGGTTCAATAAAAATAGAATAAAATAAAACTCAAAAACAAACAAAACGAAATAAAACTGAAAAAGAAACGATCATACCACGGTGGGTTGTCTCCCACCTAGCACTTTTAGTTAAAGTCCTTAAGTTGGATATTTGCTGAGCTTCCTGTTATGGTGGCTTGTGCTTGAATTCATCCAAAAATCTCCACCAGTGTTTGGAATTCCAACAGCCTCCGGGGTCCCAAACTAGGCATGTGAAGCCTTTGAGTAAATTCAAATAGGTTTTCAGGTTCCCGGGGTGTTGAATGTCAGAATAGATTCCAGGATCCCAAATCTTGCTTTTATATCCGCCTTTGTCTCGATCTATATTTTTCTAGCCGGGCGGTTTGGAAGTTGTATTCTCACCAAGATGACCAAATATTTTCCGAGACCCATTCAATTGAACTCAAAACCAATCCTTACACTTTAGATTGAAGCGTGGAACCTTATTGAATCTTGCATACCAGCTCTGAGTACGAACCATTTCCCTTTTACTCTTAAAGCCGCAAAGAGCTCCAAGCTGGCCATCTGTTTGAAGCAAACCATATTCAAGTAGAAAAATAAAGATAAAGGCTAAGGATTTTACCCACTTGAATTTTGTATTGGGTGGTAATGGCCTCGGGATATGTGTTTTCAGTGGTTTTGCAAGCTCTACTCCCTTGTGTTCTTCTGTGAATTCCTCCACTTCCTTGTGAACTTCTTTAATTTCAACCACATCTTGATCTAAGTCTTCGATATCTTTCTCATCACTCAAATCATAGGTTGGAGGTTGCGAAAAGTCTACCTTCGCATCATCTTCGTATTCACTTGGGGAAGATTCTTCCATCTCAAAGAATTCACTTGCGGATGCAAGTTCATTACTATGAGGACTTGACTCATTATCATTGTCAAGGAAACTCGCCTCTGGAGTTGTTCCGTCCAGCTCTTCAGAAGATTCCTGCTTTGGGGGTTGTGCACTATCCTCCTTAGCATCAATTGCAAATTTCTTGACGGAATTCTCCTCAATTCTGGATTCCCATGGAGGTTCAGCGTCTCCTAAGTCTTCAACCAATTCTTCTTCTTCGACAATTTCAGCTTCCTCTACTTGTTCCAGTACAAAATCATGCTCTTTACTATCCATTGGAGTTTCTAGTATCTCCTTCATGCTACGTTCTTCATTAGATTGTCCACATGAATCCATGGGGGTTCCTAGAATGTCTAAACATCGGGAAGGCAGTCGATTTATCGCTTGATTCAATTAGTGAAGTGTGGCATGAAATTTTTCAAATGTTTCCTTGAGTTGCTCCCTTGATTCTTGGGGTGATGGATATGGACATGGTGCATAGGGAGGTGGTGGTTCTTGGGAGTAATTGGGTTGGAATTAGGGTGGATAAGGGTTAGGGTCATATGGAGGTGAATGGTGGTAGTTGGCTTGTGAGTGTGGTGGTTCAAAGCTGTGTTGAGGAGGTGGTTTGTAGGCATATGACGGGACTTGTTGGTAATTACAAGGGGGTCCACCATATCTATCATCTTGGTATGCACCTCGGAATGGCTCTTGACTGTAGTAAATTGGTGGGTGATGGTTGTCACGAAATGGTCCACTATAACTGTTGTCTCGACATGCATTGTTGAATGGTCGTCGTCCATGGTAGTTTGGAAGGTGTTGTTGCCTAAAGGGTTTATCAGATCCTCGTGGCTCCGTCCATCTTTGATTGTTTTGACCTTGATGCATGTTCCTGTTATAGCTTCTATTCCTTTCAACATTATTAGAACCAAACTCAAAGCGGCGGGGGTGAGAACTCATAGTGACTAATAAAAAAATTAAAATAAAACGAAAATTAAAACGAATAAACAGGTAAAAGAAAATATTTACAATAACCAATAATAAGGCACACAGTTGCAATTCCCCGGCAACGGTACCATTTTGATGAACGAAACTCTCGCGCGATCTAGAATTTTCGCAAATAAATTTCCGTTGTAAGTATAGCTTCTAGACCGACAAGAATTCCTTTCGTACAAAAGTTTGGTTGTCACTTAAGCAAACCCAAATAAATTTATAACCGAAGTATTTAAACCTCGGGTCGTCTTCTCAAGGAATTGCAGGGCAGTATGATTTATTATTGGTTATGTAAAAAGATATATTTTTGGGTTTTTTTTACATAAAGAACAAGTAATTTAAATGACAAGAAAAATAAATTAATAATTATAAAGAAAACTCTTGGCAAGGTATGAAAACTGGAAATCCTATCATAGTTATCCTTATCAGGTGTGATGAGAATTGGATTCTGCTCCCACTTTAATTAACCCTTGCTAAACAAAAGAGAGTTAAGCGGACTAACTAATTTGATCCTCAAGTCCTAGTCAACTCTTATGGAAAGATTAGAGTTATTGGAATACAAATTAACCAGCAGAGAATTCTAATTTCAATCAACAGCTGAGTTTGATAACTCAAGTGTTGCTAATTACTTAACCAAAGCCAAAAGGGGAAAATAAATCTAAATTGAATTGAAAGCATCATAAATAAAATAATCATTAATCTGAAATACCTCAAATTGCATTTAAACATAAATTCAAATCATAACATGGAAAGTTTGTAAATCAATAATGAAAAGATAAATGACAATTAAAGTAATGGAATAAATAAAAGTAGAAAATAAAAATTAAAGAAATATTGAACCTGTGATTGAAGAGATCATAGCTTAAACATAATAGAAATCCTAAATCCTAATCCTAAGAGAGAGGAGAGAACCTCTCTCTCTAAAACTACATCTAATCCTAAAATTATCTATATTCTATCACTAAGTTGTTCCGTCCTATTCTCCTCTGTTCTCTTTGATTCCTTCATTCTCTGGCTTATATTCTGTGTTTCTGACTTGGATTTGGGCCGAAAAGGGTCCAGAAATCGCTGGGGGCATTTTTTGCAGATTCTTGTATGTCGCGTCTATCACGCGTTCGCGTCAATTGCGTTCTGCTCAAGGCGCGCGTTCGCGTCGTCCATGTGTACGCATCGCTGCCATTTCACGCTAGGCACGCGTTCGCGTCGCTGCCCTTTTCTTCAAAACTCCATTTTTGTGCTTTCCTTCCATTTTTGTATGTTTCCTTTTTGTCCTTTAAGCCATTCCTACCCTATGAGATCTGAAAATACTTAACACATAAATCACGGCATCGAATGGTAATAAAGGGTAATTAAAATTAATATTTTTAAAGCATATGAAGCATGTTTTTCACATATATCATAAAATAAGGAAGGAATAGTAAAACCATGTAATTTACATGAATAAGTGGGTGAAGAATTGATAGAAACACTCAATTTGAGCACAAATTATATCATAAAATATGGGTTTATCAATACTGGAGAGGACGAGGATGAATCCATCATCCTTGGAAGACCTTTTCTGGGTACAGCCAATGCCATAATTGATGTGGCAAAGGGAGAGCTAGTCCTGCAAGTATGGAAGGATCACATCTTATTCAATATGCCCAAACTGAACTCCTTCCCTAAGGGAGAGGCAACTGTGCAACACTTAGTGTTCCAACCCTCTCTCTCTCTCTCTCTCAGTGCAGAGCTATATAGAGCCCCTAAGCACCAAATATAAGTTTGGTATTGAGGAACCATCATCAATCACTGAGAATAAAGGTACTAAGAAGAAGGTACCTAAAGGCTGGAGGGATAAATAAATCCCCACTGAAGGACTCTCACTTGGCATGAGGGTCTTCTTCACAGACAGCCCAGTGATTCCGCATACTGTGAACAAGGTCTTGTCTCTGGAACACGTGGAGCTTATCCATGAGAGCACAGGGAAGAAGTTCATTGTAAGGGGTGACCTTCTGAGCCCCTATCCATCTCCGTAAAGGAGCTAACTATCAAGCTAGTGGTGTTAAAGAAGCGCTTGTTGGGAGGCAACTCAACCACAACTAGAGTCTTCATGTTTTTCTTTAAGCTTATTTATCTAATATCAGTTTATTTTCATTATTGTTTCCTTTTTAAAGTTTGTGATCATGTGCGATAGTCAGAAAAGAGACAGAGACGTTCAAATATGGAAGCAGAACACCCTAGACTATACCCCTTGTTGACGTTGAACGCCAGACAAGGAGGCAAGAGGGGCGCTCAACGCCCCAATAGGGTGAGGAAGTTGGCGTTGAACGCCAAGGGAGGAGTCCCTATAGGGCATTCAACGCCCAAGATAGAGCAGGAAGCTGGCATTGAACGCTAGCCATGGAGCGGAGGCTGGGCGTTCAATGCCCAAGCAGGAACGAGAAGCTGGCGTTGAACGCCGGTCAGGGAGCAAGGGCTGGGCATTCAATGCCCACAAGGGGTAGGGAATTCGAATTTCCTAGCCTCTCAGGATCAGTGGGTCTCACAGAATCTCCACCTACCCTACATTCTTCTCTCTCTTACTTTCCCTCTTCTTCATACACACTCTTCCCCATACACCCTCAACCAATCACATCCACATCACCTTTCTCTCTTCCCAAAACCTTCATCACTACTATCCAACCATTCTCACCAACCCTACCCACTTCAAATTCAAAATATTTCCCTCCCAATTACCCCACCCCATTAGCAAACCCTAATACAAACCCCCCTATAAATACCCCATTAATGAATCCATATTTCACGATATATTTTGGTTTTATTTGAGTGGATTTCATCACATAAACCCACATTTATTCATCTAAATAGCATACTTTTGTGTTTTCTCCCTAAATTGAGCTTAATTGTGAAAACATGCTATTTTGTGCTTAATTTAATGAATTTTATTCCACTTTTATTCCATTTGATGCCTTGATGTATTTGTTGAGTGATTTCAGTTTTATAAGGCAAGTATTGGATGGAAGAAGTAAAGAGAAAAGCATGCAAAGTGGAGAATTCATGGAAAAACAAGGGTTTCGAGTGCTTAGAGCGACGTGCACGCGTAACCGACGCGCACGTGTGAAAAGAAAACTCCAGACGACGCGTACGTGTGATCCATGCGTATGCGTCACAGCCAGTACGTGACCTCATTAATGCAAATCACTGGGGGTGATTTCTGGGCCTCCAGAAATAAACAAACTCATAACCAATAACAAGAACACTACTCTGCAATTCCTTTGAGAGACGACCCGAGGTTTAAATACTTTGGTTATTAGGATTATTAGGGGTTTGTTACTTGTGACAAACAAAATTTTTGTATGAAAGGATTATTGTTGGTTTAGAAACTATACTTGCAACGAGAATTCATTTGTGAATTTCTATACCATCAAAAATCAATTCATCAGTTACTTCTTGCTTAAATCTTGGCTTCATTATTTTTTATGAATATGTGCACTGAGCATTAAGTCTTTATTTGATTGCCTAATTGAATTTTGAGTTTAATTCATATGTTGTCGCGACCATGTGGGTTAGACTATATCCTTTTGTGGCATTTTGAATTGTGCACTTTTACTTTAGTGAATTGAGTTGTAATTACTTGTTCATCATGATTTTCATATCAAATTCATCACATGTCCGGTACTTATTTCTTGTTAATGCTTTGTATTTGTTTGAGTGACTTAACTTGATTCTTACCAAATTTTTCACTTTTTGCAACAAGTACCTTTACCATGTGTGTACTTCATTATTTTTCGTGATGAGTAAGTAGTTTTTCTTTCTTTATTGGATTAGTTATTGTTGATTGTGCCATTTTCTATTTATCTTGCACTTTCACTTGCATAACATCAATATCCAATATCTCATATGTTCAATTCACTTTAGTTGTAGTCACCTAGGTTTGTTTATGCCTTATCTCTTCCTTATTCTTTACTTGCAACCTAGGACTACTTGATTGAGGAATATGCTTTTTCTGTTGATTATGTGATTACCTTTTTAACTGACCAATGTGTTATGTTCTAAACCGTGTGCATTTAGAATATGCACATTGTGTTTTATCATACCACACACATATAACTTCTTCCTCAATTGTTGTTTATGTGTTTATACAGCAACCCGAAGCCCTAGTGCCCACCAGCTGAAGGTGGAGCTTCACATCTTTTTACCCCCGGATTGAGTGCATACACGGAGGACCGTGCAGCGTTTAAGTGTGGGGGAAGATTCACAATTTTTAGGGTGTAAATTTTCCTTTCTCAACACTTCGCATTATTCTTTAGTTTTTAGTAGTTATGCTTTCTTGTGAATATTTGTTGATATTTTATTACATTATACTTTGCTTAGTTTGCTTGTATATATCTTGCTTCTAGTTTTATTGTAGTAAATACTTGCATGTTACCTAGTATATGAAATAAGTTTGGTTAAAACAACAAATAATTTTCAAGAAATCCCTTTTAGGGCATTCCATTGATTAGATTTAAAAACTTATTTTTGAACTTGCTTGAAGTATTGTTATGGAACATAGAAAAGAGCTTGAACAAAATACCTAGTGAGATTTGAGCTTTAATTGTGTGGTTGCACATTTTCAACCACAAATTTTGTTCTTGTGTGTTATACTTCTTTTTTGATTGTGATCCTAGATTTGCTTTAGTCTATATGTCCTATATTTGTTGTTTTGAATGCATTTAGTATGATTGATGCCATTTTTGAATTGAACTCACTAACCCATATGGCAAACCCTTGCATCTACCTTTGTAAACCACTTTTAAGCCTTGGTAATTCCCTTTTGTTCTAATTTTAAGGACATCTTTTGCCCTAAGCAAAAAACCATTATGTCCATAAATTGTATCTTTGATTAGCTTGGGTTGAAAATTGTGTGTTAATCAAGTGTGTGGAAATTTTTGGAAAACATTGGTAGTTAGTTTACTTTGGACGTTCATTGAGAATATTTGAAAAAATGGGTAAACACTCATGCATTCATTACTTAAAACATATGCATATCTCTTATATGATAAAATAAAAAAATTATTTTTGGTGTACATACTTTGTTTATTAAAAAAAAGGAAAAAAAAGAAAAAGAAAAAGAAAAAAAAGAAACGACAATAAGAATGTAAATAAAGGATGCATATGTGGTTGAATTAGAAAGAAGATGCATGAGTGAATATGAGAAAAAGAGGTGAATGGGAAGTTAGGTTGTTCTCTTTTGTGTACATATAGGTTGATATAGGATTAGGTGAGATATTGAGCTATTCAAAGATCCAATCTACTAGCCCACTTAACCATATTAACCCTACCCTTACCCTAGCCCCATTACAACCCTCCAAAGACCTCATGATATTTACATTCATTCATCAAGTATTTGTTGATTGTTAGATGACTAGCAAATCCTAGAAAACATTATTAAAGGAGAATTGCGTGATTAAGCCCTAAACACTGAGCGATTAGAGTGTAAACACATCCGGTGATGGGTTCAATTGCTCAATTCTATGATTCCATCACTTATCTTATATTTTCTTGCAAGTTATTGAAATAAAATTTGAAAATTTCAAATCAAATCTTAGGAAATTGATTATATTGCTATATTTTCTTGTCTTGGCCCTAAGTGTCTACTTTGGATTGATTGAGATTCTTTTGTTTGTTTTTGCCAAACTCAATAGGAACCATAGTGTAGATATAGATAAATAGTATTTAGTATAGTTGCATGCATATAAGTAGTGCATTTAATAAATTGCTTCCCCCTTAATCCTTCTCCTTTGATTGTGATTAGCATGAGGACATGCTATGGTTTAAGTATGGAAGAATTGATGAATCCATATTTGACGATATATTTTGGTTTGATTTGAGTGAATTTCATCACATAAACCCACATTTATTCATCTAAATAGTATATTTTTGTGTTTTCTCCCTAAATTGAGCTTAATTGTGAAAACATGCTATTTTGTGCTTAATTTAATCAATTTTGTTCCACTTTCATTCTATTCGATGCCTTAATGTATTTGTTGAGTGATTTCAGTTTCATAAGGCAAGTATTGGATGGAAGAAGTGAAGAGAAAAGTATGGAAAGTGGAGAATTCATGGAAAAACAAGGATTTTGAGTGCTTAGAGCGATGCGCACGCGTGACCGACGCGCACGCGTGACCGACGCGCACGCGTGAAGAGGTGCATCGTCGAAGGCGACGCGTATGCGTGACATGACGTATACGCGTGGAAAGAAAACTCTAGACGACGCGTACGCGTGACCCATGCGCACGCGTCACAGCCAGCACGTGACCTCATTAATGCAAATCGCTGGGGGTGATTTCTGGGCCTCCAGAGCCCAGTTTTGGGACTCTCTGAAGCTGATTCTTGCTATATCAAAGGAGGCCTCATTCCATGTGAAGGGGGGAGAGAAATTCGGGTTAGTTTAGCATTATGTAGGTTGTTTTCTAGAGAGAGAAGCTCCCCCTTCTCTCTAGAACTAGGATTTCTTAGTTTAATTTTCTTGTAATTTCTCTTTTTAATTCTTGTTTTCATCTAGTTTCTTCTACTTTTCTTTGTTCTATTGCCTTAACTTTCTTAGTTTATCTTGTTATTTTCTCATTTTGGTTACTTTGTATGTTGATGAACACTCTTGTTATTTTGATTTACATTTAATGCAATTTATGTTTCATGCTCTTTTATTGTTGAATTGAGTTGCTATTCTTACTTTCCTTGCTTGGTAGTTGTAGAATTTATTATTTCTTGTTATTTTACCATGCTTTGTTTTTATGCCTTCCAAGTGTTTGATAAAATGCTTAGTTGGATTTTTGCCTAGTTTTTTACACTCTTGGTTGGGAAATTGGGTGATTGGGTAAACTTGAGTGGTGGATGTCCATTCCACATTGTGTGAGAATTGTTAATTGATTTGGTTTCCACTAACACTAAGCCTCCCATTAATAGAGTTGGTAAGGACTTGTGGATTGAGATCAATTATGTCCTTTTGACTAATTATCGATGTTAGGATTGACTAATTAGGATTAATTCCACACAATTACCATGTTTGTGGTCCACAACTAGGATAGGAATCCTTAGTTCCCCAATTCTTGCCAAGAGTTCTTTTTACCATTTAATTTCCATTTTTGTTACTTTACTTGCTTTCCATTTATTTTCTTGCATGCTTGTTTAATTACTTTCAATTTACATTTCTTGCATCTTTCAACCAAAACCCCAAAAATCCCTCATAGCCAATAATAACAACATTTCATTTGCAACTCCTAGGGAAGACGACCCGGGAGTTAAATACTCTCGATTTATATAATTTGTGTTGTATTGTGACATCTTTAGGATTAAAATTTGATTGAGGTCAATTGTTGGTTCGGAGCTATACTTGCAACGAAAATCTATTTTGTGAAACTCCTAACCTACTTTTGGCTTTTATCACCCCTATATCACCGCTTAATACCCACACATACACAACCCTCATACACCATACACCCCCCACTTGGCCGAATCCTTATCTCCCTCTATCTCCATTATTTTCCTTCTTCTTCTTCTATTCTATTCTTTCTTTGGATTCTTATTTGCTCGAGAACGAACAAAGTTTTTAAGTTTGGTGTTGGAAAAGCCTTACTTTTTTCTTTCCATTCACACTTATGGCACCCAAAGTCGGAGAATTCTCTAGAAAGAGGAAAGGAAAAGCCATAGCTTCTGCCTCTGAACCTTGGAAAAGGGAGAGATTCCTTACTAAAGCTCATCAAGACCACTTCTATGAAGTAGTGGCAAAGAAGAAGGTGATTCCTGAAGTCCCCTTTAGGCTAAAAAAGAATGAGTACCCGGAAACCAACAAAAAATCTGGAGAAGAGGTTGGGAAGTTTTGACCAACCCTATCCCAGAAGTTGGAATCTTAATGGTAGAAGAGTTTTATGCCAATGCGTGGGTTACCAAAAATCATGACACTAGTATGAACCCACACCCCAAAAATTGGTACACCATGGTCCGAGGGCGTCTCTTGGATTTTAGCCCGGAAAGTGTAAGGTTGGCGCTCGAACTACCATTAATGCAAGGAGACCCACACCCTTATACTAGAAAAGTCAATTTTGATCAAAGGCTGGACTAAGTCCTTTCAGACATTTGTGTGGAAAGAGCACATTGGAGAAGGGATGCTCATGGCAAGCCTATCCAACTTAGAAGGCTTGACCTTAAGCCCATAGCTAGAGGATGGTTGGAATTCATCCAACGCTCTATCATCCATACTAGCAACCGGTCCGAAGTAACCATTGACCGAGCCATCATGATTCACTACATCATGCTTGGGGATGAGGTGGAGGTATATGAGGTGATACCTCAAAAGATGTACAATGTGGCAGAAAAGACCTCCTCCCAAGCAAGGTAGGCATTCCCTCACCTTATATGTCACTTATGCAATTCAGCTGGAATTGTCATAGAAGGAGACATCCCCATTGAGGAGGACAAGCCCATCACTAAAAGAAGGATGGAGTATGTTAGAGAGTTGGCACATGAACCACAGCAAAAGCATGTGGAGCTGCCTCAACAAGAAATCTCTGAGATGCCTCAAGGGATGTATTTTCCACCCCAAGGTTATTGGGATCAACTGAATACTTCTCTAGGAGAATTAAACTCCAACATGGATCAGCTGAGGATGGAATACCAAGAGCATTCCACCATCCTCCATGAAATAAGAGAAGATAAAAAAGCTATGAGGGAAGAGCAACAGAGACAGGGGTGTGACACAGAAGAAATTAAGCGCTCTATTGGATTCTCTAGATGAAGCAGTAGCCGCCATCACTAAGGTGGTCACGTTCCATATCCCCCTTTGTTTATGTTATCTTTCTGTTTGCCATTGTATTTCATTGTTTGTTTCCTGTTTCTAAGTGCATGATCATCCTTTGTTTTGTCTTAAGCTATGAAATATTCCATGCATTTTTTACCTTACTTAAAAGAAAAATTTTATTGGAAAAAGAGAAGTAAGATGCATGAACTCAAGTTATATAATAAGAATAGTCCACCTAATTGATGTGGTGGCATTACTTGTACTTTCTGAATGCATGAATAAACAGTGCATATTTGATGTTAGAGTAAAGAAGGTTGGTTCTTGAAAGAATGATGGAAAAGGTGAAGTACTATTGGTAATTTGAAAAATCCAATTATTGATTCTTGAAGCAAGAAAAAGCAGCAAAAAGAAAGAAAAAGAAAGAAACGAAAAAAGGAACAAAAAGAGAAAAAGAAAAAAGAAAAAGAAAAAGCTAATAGATCTTTAAACTAAAAGGCAAGAGCAGGGATCCAAGGCTTTGAGCATCAATAGTTAGGAGGGTTTAAAGAAACTAAATCTTGGCCTAAAAGGTTCAAATGAGCTCCTCCCCTAACTAAATGCTTGTGGTGTGAAGGTGTCAAGTGAAAAGCTTGAGATTAAGCAGTTAAAGTCGTGATTCCAATAGCAAAAGAATGTGCCTAAGAACTTTGGACACCAGTGGCTGGGGATTCTAGCAAAGCTGAATCACAATCCAAAAGGGTTCACCCAGTTAAGTGTCTGTAGCGTTTATGTATCCGGTGATAATACTGGAAAACAAAGCGCTTAGGGTCACAGCCAGGCTCTAAAAGAAGCTGTGTCCAAGAATAAAAAAAGAACTAAACTAAGAGAGTCAATAATATCATCCGGATTCTGAATTCCTAAAGACACCAACACTTCTGAGCTTTAAAGGATAGTGAGATGCCAAAACTGTTTAGAAGTAAATGGTTACTAGCCTCGTTCATCAATTGAAACTAAGCTTTATTGAAAAACTCCGAGATTTATTGTATCCTTCTCTTCTTTCTGATCCTACTTTGTTTTTGGTTGCTTGGGGACAAGCAACAGTTTAAGTTTGGTGTTCTGATAAGTGGATATTTAATACGCTTTTTGGTATCATTTTCATATTATTTTACTTATGTTTTATTTAAGTTTTATTGTGTTTTCATATATTTTAGTGAAAAATTCACATTTTTTAATTCTACTTTGATTTTGTGTGTTTTCATATGATTTCAGGTAAATTCTGGCTGAAATTGAGGAGTTTTGGCAAAGTCCGATCCAGAGGCAAGGAAAGCGTAGCAGATGCTGTAAGGATCTGACCTCCGTGCATTCAAACAAGCATTTTTGGAGCTACAGAGGTCCAAATGATGCGTTCTCAACGGCGTTGGAAAGCTAACTTCCAGAGATTTCCATCAATATATAATAGTCTATGCTTTTCTTCGAAGGAGCCAGTCCAAAACTGGTGTTAAACGCCTACTTCTCCCCTCATATCTGGCGTTAGACGCCCAAAAGGGAGCAAGCTGGAGTTGGACGCCCAAAAGGAAGCAAGCTGGCGTCCAACACCCCAAAAGGAGTCATAGGACAAGGAGACACGCCAAGCTCAGCCCAAGCACTCAACTTAAGTGGGCCCAAGAATGGATTTCTCACCTATAGTCTATTCTATCATATTTTTGTACTTCCTAGTTATTAGATTAGTATATATAGGAGAAGATCACCCAAAACTTTAGATATTCTTCCCCCACTTTTACTTTCGAACATTATTGTACAGTATGAGCAATTGAACCTCCTATGTTAAGGTTAGGAGGTCTGTTGATTCTTATGAATTAATAATATCATTGTTCTATTTCAATCTATGCTTGATTCTATTCTAAGATGTATCTTTGTTCTTCATCCTAATGAATTGGGAGTGTAACTTGACCGTCATCCCTATTCTACATGGGTTCTTGCGAGTCCTTGACGGGATAGTACTGAATCACAAGCTTGATTATACGTCTCTTAGACGGCTAATCCACGACTTCGTTGGGGACTTGGAGACATCAGTTCAGTCGAGGTACGGGGTGATTAGGGCCTTTGTGGTATAGGCTAGAATCATAAAGCGTCATTCTCCAATCTGAAAGATTTGACCTTGTCTGTGGCATTTTAAGTAGGATCATCAGAGATTGGACTGCTTGAGCTTCACCTTCGTTTAGATTGGATGACCATTGACATCGGCGTTTGATCTGAAGCAGAAGAGATCAATCGACCACTGACCCTGGCGTTAATCACCTACAACTTGCCATGGAATGAATCATTAGAAGTTGAAGTAGACAGTGAGAAAAGTTGATCCAGAAGGAGGAAGCATCTCCGAAGCCTCAACCGTTCTCATATCACTGATTTCACACCTATCCAGTAATACCTTATTTATTTTGCTTTTATGCGTTTTTCACAGCAACCCTCTTTTCTAATCGCCTGACTAAGATGTATAAGGTAGCCATTGCTTGCTTAATTCGAAAATCTCTGTGGGATTCGACTCTCACTCACCTGAGGTATTACTTGGACGACCCGGTTCACTTGCCGGTCTATCTGTGCGAATATTGCGGAGTCAATTTCGTGCACCACCACGACCGGCAGCCTGATCCGTAACACCTCTACCTGTCGACATGTCTGCAAATAATAGTGATCAACGCAGTAATTGACACAATTAGACAATTCCAAACACTTTAACAATTCAAGACCTAATGTATTAAATTTAAACTAACTTAATCAACCTAAATCAACTAAGATTATAAAACTAACCCTGAACTAACTTTGAAACTGATTCAAAATTAAAATTGAAATTCTAACCAAAATCTAAACTAAATTAAACTAAGATTAAACAATTAACAAATAATCTCAGCAATAATTTCTCAGCAAAACAATCATTAATGTAGAAAATAACAAAATTAATAAATTCCAAACACTTGAACAATTCAAAACCTAATGTATTGAATCTAACCTATATTAATCAAACTAAATTACAAACCCTAAACAAATTCAAATTACAAACCCAACAATCACAATAGAATGCTTAATTACCTATGAACCAAGTGAAATCCTAATAAAAAAGTTCTAATTTTACTCTAAATCAACCTAACAGCAAAAAGTAGTTTAACTAAACCAAATTACTAACAAAAAATTAGAATCTAATTAAACCATAGTGAATTTGAAATAGAGAAGATTAAATTAGAAGTTGACAAAATCCCAAAATCAACCTCAGAGCAAGAAGAATGGAGCAACGGTGGAGGTGTAGATTGCAGCGGTGGAGGTGCTGCGCCGGAGTGCGCCTCGGTGGAGAGAGCGGTGGACGTCGCGGTGGTGGAGGCTTGACTTGTGGTGGAGGCTTGACATCGCAGTGGAGAGAAAGTTGAGCACGGAAGTTCTGGCTCGCCGAGAATGGTGGACCGGCAGCGACCGGAGGGGGCAGAGAACAACCGGCGACAGTAGAGGCAATGATGAGAGAGATGGTGGAGATTTAGAGAGAGGAGGAAATTCGAAATGGGGGAGACGAAGATTCGCGCTATCATTTAGGGCACGTTACCGTTGGATTTACCGTCATAAAAATTTGATGATAACGTTTTTTGTGTGCCTAAAACGTAGCATTTCATTAAACAAGGTTATTGTCAAAATTACCCACCGGTAAATCAGAGGGTAGTAGGGTGCGCCATAATTTTCTTTTTTCTGCCACATATTACCGTCGACCTTACTGTCAAAACGACAATTCCGACGATAAATCTGACGATAAATCTGATGGTAAATCTGACGAAAAACTCACTACTAACATCCGACGCTAAATTTGACGGTACTCCGCATTTTTCTAGTAGTGTTATATGTGAAAATCCTTGTGAACTTATTGTTCCTTTTACATTGTCATTTGAAAAACTAAAAGGTTTTATTTTTGAAATGATAGATCCTCGTATATCAAAGAAGGTATCGAGTATTTTGTATCGGCATCCTGTATCAATGTTTCGTGAGTTTGTTCATTTTCCAATGAAGTATATCACGGACAAGACGAGCATGCAAGTGATGTTATCAATCTATTATGAAAGTCGATCACAAATGTCGTTTATCGAGCTCTGCATTGAGTTTGAACAATCTAAAGCCAATCGAAATATCAAATGGAGAGATTACAAGGGTGACAACGAGGATGAGTTCGAAAGCAACTATGAGGTTGTTGATCCGAATGAAGATGATGATGAAGTTGATGACATCATGGAGGTAGACGTGGCGGAGGTGGCAAAATGCACTAGCAAAACAACATCCATTCCAAGAGCCATCTTTCATGTGCACATTGGATCTGGAAACTATGCATGCACCAGCGTTTTCTGAATACTTGAATGCAGATATGTAATTTAAATAATTATATGATAGCTTTATAACATAGAAATAGTTAAGTTTGGCATAAAATAACATGTTTATTATTAAGTTATTTATGCAATTGGTGATGACTAATTATTTATTTAGATATCTAGTATAAATAGTATTATTTTGCAGATTTTATGTATTTGTTTATATTTCGTATGTGTAATTTTCAAATTTTTAAATTATATTTATATATTTAAATTTTTGTATATATATGTTTGTATATTACATATCTAAAATTTAAAATTTGAAATTTAAAAATTATAAATATATATTATATATTTATATATTTAAAAGGTTTAATTACTTTGTTGGTCCCTATAGTTTCGCAAAATTTTCAATTAGGTCCCTATACTTTTTTTTCCTTTTAATTGAGTCCTCGTACCAAATTTTTTTTTTAATTGGGTCCCTACACTTTTTTTCTTTTATTTTGGTCCCTATACCAATTCTTTTTTTTTTAGTTGGGTCCCTATAAAATTAAGCCAATTACTACTAAGAGGGACATAATTGAAAAAAAAAATTAGTGCAGGGACCCAATTAAAAAGATAAATAGTATAGGGACCTAATTGAAATTTTACGAAACTATAAGGACCAACAGAGTAATTAAACCTATTTAAAATGTATATATATTATTTTTAAAATTTGACAATTATAAATATATATTATATACATACTATAAATTTAAAATGTATATATTTAGATAAATATATATTATATACTTGTATAATTTATAAATTTATATAAAAAATATCATTTATATTTTTTCGTAAACATATAAATATATATTTATATTTACATATTTAGAATTTGTATATGTAAAATTTATATATTTATATGAACTTATTTAAGTTTATGTCATGGTGTTGTTGTAGTAGAGCCTCCTATTGTGACAGATGGTGAATTCATCGTGAGAATAAAATTTATTTTTCGGGAAGATGTGATTGTGGTAGTCAAAGATTATGCTATCTGTAGAGGCTTAGATTACCAGGTGTACGAGTTAAAACCCAAATATTTTATGCCAAATATACACAGTACGACACAAGCTGTGATTGGCTAATTAGGGTTAGCATGATCTAGAAGAAGTATTGTTGGGAGATAAGGAGATATAATGATAGTCACACTTGTACTAGAGCCACTATTTCTCAAGACCATTCCAAGTTAGATTCCTTCGCAATTGCAGAAGCAACTAAGCCATTGGTAGAAGTTGATTCATCCATAAAAGTGAAATCTGTCATTGCTGAAGTTTAGTCAAAGTTTAATTACACCATAAGTTATCGTAAAGCATGGTTGGCGAATCAAAAGTTAGTAGAAAAAATATTTGAAAGTTTGGAAGCAAAAGTTATGTGTCACAGAGAGCCATCAGCAACCATCTACTTTGAAACCATGCCTGCATACTAAGGGAATGACTTAGTTCCTGATATCTAGATGTTACATCGAGTCTTCTGGAGTTATTATCCTTACATTATAGCATTCAGGCACTACAAATCAATTGTATAGATAGACGGGATTCACTTGTATAAAAAATATAAGGATTGTCTATTGATTGTAGTTTCATAGGATGAAAATAACAATATCGTGCTGATTGCATTTGCCATTGTCGAGGGACCACCTGTGGCTATACCTGCCCCACCTACATAAAAATTAAAGACAACATACATATCAACCAATTGATAATATTTTATACAATAAAATATAATGTAAAGATATGTTCCTACAAATAAGTACGTTACCTGCACTAGGTCTAGAGTCATCACCACGGTTGTCATCATCACCATCATGACTAGCATTCTCATCAGCATCCTCATCATCATCCTCATCCTCGTCATCACCCTCTGGGACGGGTATCCACTAAGTATTCACCATCACCATCGTCAATCTTCCTCATGCTATCCTTGATGAGAACCATTGGGATACGACGGGGGTTTCCACTATTAACAATCCCTTGACCCCGTCACTCCTACTCAAATCAATAGATAGTCTGCCTTCAAAGTTTTCTAAAGGTGTAAGACACCAAATTCTCAAATCCAATGACCTCCTTCCTTGAGTCATCACATTCGGGTGTGTCGACTTAGGTGGGGCTACTTCGCTTAGGTTACAAGACTGTGATTGATCCGGATCTGTCACCATGAATCCAAGCAGTTGGCTGAATGATGCTGGATCTCCTGTTTCCAAATGTGATACACCCCAATTCTGTTGAGAGAGTGGATATGACGATGTAAAAGGCAATGTGGAATAGGTCTGAGGAATATATAGAATTGAAGACTATTGACGTTGCTCTTGTAGTGGTGTTGATTATGGGGTTCTTGCGGATGTGGCAATGGCTGCAGATCTGGATGGTGTGATATATTTGGCACAACATTGTCCTCTTGATTTTTTTGCAACACAAAATCAAACAAGTGGATGTAAGTCCCATATTTCTCTTGATACCAATACATGTAAAGGTCTAACAGATGCAGCAAACGTACAGGATCCTTAGTTAGGACATAATTGTATCAGTTGGTCCATTGCATTATTCCAAACCTGTGTGATGGACCAAACAAATATTTTAGGTATGGTCAAAATCTCACCATGTTGGCCATCCAGAGATCTCTTCTGATGTGGGACACCTTGTACCAAACTAAATTGTCTCTTGAAACTGTCGATTGTATGCCACACAAGAGTCTCGAATGATATCAACAGTACCATTGTGCTCCAAACTGTGAATGACGACAAATATATTCAGGGATGGTGTCTGGCTCTATCCGATCAATACCGTAAACTTCTCAAACAAACTGGATAGAAACAAAAAAAGAGAGAATTATTCACCAAATACTATGAAGGCATGAACATACATGTATATCGAGATGATTCTATATTATTTAATGAGAACATACCTAGCCTTCCCAAAGTTCATCTAACAATTTCCTAAAGCGAACGACATTATGATATCTATACAGCCGATTAGCACGCTCAGTTTTGCCATCTGACATCATTTTTTTATTAGTAAACTTTCTAATTAGACATTAAATACAAAGTAAAACATAGTGTAAAGCTATTAACAATTAATTTTATCAGTTAGCAAGTGAGAAACATCGCGAGGCACCAGGAATCGAGGCAAGAAATGGCATACGAATCCAAGCCGAGATATGTAACAATGTCAATGGACCGTCAATCTCCTTACAATTAAAGCAAGATGCCCTACACAATGCTCTGTACAAATGTGTTAGGATGCCGATCCCTAGATGGTTTCATGAATCTGAGAAAAATCGCAAAGCAGTTGCATAAATTTCCAATGAACCGTTGACCTAGACTTATCAGCAAACAAGATTGACCCAAACAACAAGAAGATATGACACTTCACGTACTTATCCATGGTAGCTCAATCATTCAGATGTAATCCATCTTTCACATTTCTAATCTAGGTCATCTTGATGTAACTCTCTCTACAATCACTGGTCCTAGGTACAACCCCAAATTGATGTAAGCATTCAACTTCTATGGTCTCGTGACTAGTCATGGTTGGTCTTGTCACAGAAAGGTCATCTATCGGAATACCTAAGATTAGAGTCATATTTTCCAACGTAACGACACACTCACCAGTTGGAAGATGAAAGATATGAGTATCTAGGAGCCATCTCAATACTAGAATTGTTACACCAAAGTCGACTGACCTTGGATCACTCCAACTTGAGATACGTGATAAAATCCAGTTACCTGCAAAAGAGGCTTGACAATTAGATTGTATGCAACCAGTGTATTCATGTGGACACACCTCAAGGTTAGTGTACCCTACAAAACATGGACAAATAATAACTCAAGTTGTCTCAGTTGATTAATCAATTATAACTTAAAACACTTATTATTAGGGGTGGCAAACGGGAAGCCTGCCCCGCCCCGCCCCACCTTGCCTAATGGCGGTTTGGTGGGCCAAGCTCGCCAAATCTGTCTCCTTTTTTTAAACTATTAAATATTAAAGAATATATATAATTTCACAACCATTTCAATAAATTTATAATTTCTAAAGACATAAAAAATATCATTTCTAAATTCACAAATATTAAAGAATAATTGCAAATGTTAAAACAAGTATTATACAATCTAACTTAGTCAAACCATAATCAAACAAAGCAAAACACAACAAACAAAAAAATCTACATCAGATTTTAGATTTGTCAAAACAGTAAAATTCAATCAAAGCAAACAAACCCAAACTTATCTAAATATCTGATCTGATACAAACCTAAACTTATGCTAATGTTTAATTTAATCATGCACATTATTTTGTAAATATAAGTGAGATAGAAAAGGATCAAAAATTCAAAATATTAACAAGCTAAACCAACATACTAGATTAACAACGGCGATGACCAGGACCGAAGAGGCGAGAAGCAGCAGTGATGGCCGAATGGCACACCCAGACAGGACAGAGGAGCAATGTCGATGGCCAGGAGCCCAGGACTGAAGAGCTACGGTGACGATTGTTAGACAAAGTAGCAGTGGTGGCCAGAACCCAGGAGCACCGAGGTGCAGTTGCAAGTCATCAATATAGTGACAGTGGGTGTAGCCTGTGACCAGGAGCAGCGCGATGGTGGTGCGAAACTGTCGGGTGCGAGACTGCAAACTTAGAGCCTGACAATGAGATGGTGGCAAGATGCGTGACTTGTGAGTGTGAGCATGAGTGGATAGCAATGGGCCAACAACGCCAGCCATGGCAACGGCAGTGACACCAAATAGGGACACCGAACGCAGTAGGGTTAGGAGCGGTTGGGGCCTTGGGCCTGGGGGCTGTGTGTGGACAGTGTGGTCACCAGTGGTGTACTGGTGTGAGTGTGAGAGACAGTGTGAGTATGTTGTGTTGTGTCCGAGTCTGAGAGAGTGAGTGGAACTAGGGTAGGGTTTTTTTGGGTCGGGTTTGGTCGGGATGTTGGCTTCTTCTTTTTACCTGAGATTTTTACAAAAATTTCCCTGACCAAAATAGTGCTGGGCCCGCCGAGAAAGTCCGCTCCGTCCCGCCGAAACCTGCCAAAGCCCACATTTAAGGCGGTGCAGGTTAGGCGGGCTTTTTAGGTATGAGGGTTTCAAATTTCATGCACAGCCTTCTTTTTTGGGCCCGGCGGGCTTCGACCCATTCGCCGCTCCTACTTATTATTAACATTAAATTAACATGAACATTAAAAAACTAATTTAACTTCTATACTAAACTAACTAGTATAATTAATAAAATTATCTACTAAATTAATTTTAACTTAATTATCATTATGACTAATTTTGTTATCAATTATATCCAAATAAATCATATCGATCTTATTTCTAACCACATATACTAACAAATATAATTAGAAAATAGGTTTATCCTACACACATACATGCATACAAGTATAGTTAATAAATTAAATTAACAATTCTAATTTATACTCTCATACAATCTAAAATAATTAATCAAATTATCTATAAATCCTAAATTAAATTCTATTAATTAAATTATTAACATTGTTAATTAAATTGTAATGGCGCTTACCCTAAACACTACAAGAAATTACCGGAATAGCGACCGATTTAGCGACCAATAATGGTAGTCGCTAAAACCTTGGTCGCTAATTAGAAAATAGCGACCAACTTCGGTCGCTAACCGTTAGCGACCAATTTTCAACCAATGCTACCAAACTAGTACCAAACGATATTGATCGCTAAATCGGTCGCAGATCACTAAATGGCGACCACTTTTTCGGTTGCTAAATTGGTCGCTGAAAATATCGGTTGCTAAATAGCAACCCACTTTTTTGTCGCTAAATCGGTCACAAATAAAATCAGTCGCTGATGTCTGACCATATAATTTAGAATCGGTTGCTAAATTGGTCGCTGTTACTGATTTTCTAATTATAGAATTTTACTAATTTCACATATACCACTATTCAAACTTGATTTTCGTAAATAATTATATTTCAACAAAATATAAAAATATCAAACAGCAATCAATTTTTAAATAAATACCAAAAATATTCACAATATCTATATAGAAATATAAAAATTAAAAAAAATTTATAAATACATCAAATTTATGATCCACAATCTGTTTGATTGAAGAGTAAAAAACCTAAAAATCTTAAGAATTCAAAGACAGGAATATATATCAAACAATTGAAATAATTTACAGCTTAATAATTTTTTCTTTCTCTTTCCACCGAACCAGAAATTGAAAAAATTCCATAATCTAATTGGAGTCTCTTACAGAGTATGAGGCACTGCTTTCTTTCTTTACTGAAGCACCAAAATCCCACAATCATGATTGCAGGGCAATATATGTAATTGGTTAGTAATATGCTGGTAACCAACGAAATGGAAAGCGTTGTCCACCATATTCATTATAGTAATTCTGCTGAATAACAAAAAAAAAGGGGGATTTAGGATAAAAAGGATTTGAGACTTGTTGTAATAAACAAAATATTCTGGAAGCTAAGATAGCAAAATATTTTCATAAATGATACCTGCCATCTGATCACTGGGAATCTACTATTTTTATACACATTAAGTTCACTATTTTGAATATCTTAGCGTCTTTTTTCTTCAAGCCCTCTATTGTTGTAAAATGGAACATATAAAATAACACCCTTGCTTTTGTCATTTATTCCTCTTGAAGGCAATAACTTGATATCTTCAAGTTTTTGGGTACCTCATAAGCATGTTGCAAAATAGCTATTATCATAGTTTTTATCAATGGCATGCTAAATGTTTAAGTATGAATCTGTGAAAAAGATTTGGGTGATACTGCAAATTGTATAAGCCTTTCAGTTTTGATCCTTGTGCATGTATTTTAAATACTTTAAGTTTCTAATTGTGATCTTGCTGAGAAATACTAATTTGGAGCAGCTGCTACTGGATATGGAGAGAATGCATTTTCAACTCAGGATTCTCAGTGGAGATCTGAAAAGGGTAATGGTCCTTCCAGAATTCAAAATGAGTACCTCATAAAATAGGCTATCAGTGCTCAGGTATGATTGCATTACTAATTTTTATCTAGCTGTAACATTATTAAAAAAATAAATAAAAAAAGATGAATGAAACTGAATAACCTTGTTAACAATCATAAACATGTTTTCTTTGGTTGCATGCAAGAAATTCAGGCCAAGTTAAAAAAAACTATATTAAGAAAAACTAGATTTTAAACAAAAGAATTGAGAAATTAAACACCTGTTATAGATGATGGATCAATTTTACACTACTTTGCCTCTATCACGATAATATAAGAAAAGAAAATACAATACCTTGAAAGCATCTTCAATGGTTTTATCATCACCAATGTAGATAGGAAACACATAATCATTATCATTTAAAATATCCAAACAAAGCTATTAAAATTGAAGACGTTATATATTATTAGACATGAGGAATTCATTCAAGAAAGGGAGCAATATCAATATACTTGGTAAGGGAGATTATTTTTTTATATCATCTTTAAATAAATGTGATCTGATATCTTAGAGTATCTATGCTATTATCATATTTAACTTGCATGGAGTGGAGATAACATGATTTCTTACTTCTCTACAGGGTGTGAGATCTCTGCTGTCTTTGAAGTCATGTGACAAATTTATAAGGAGCACTATGGCAAATCTTAGTTACATGGAAGCCAATATCCATATAACTGTTACACTAAAAAGAAATATAGACATAGTAATAGGCTGATATATAAAAGAGGAGTTCTTTTTATCTTTGGTAAACAATCATTCCATTTATTTGTTCTTGCACAATAAATAAAGTTTTGGTCCTTTTTCTTTCTTTCTTTTTGAAACACACTAGTAGACACATTCTATGTAAGCCAAATACTGATTTATACAATGGACTTGGTTCTTGAAAATTACATAACACCGCATTGCTTGGGAAATTAGAAACATGATTATATTCAAAAGAAAGATTAATTTTGAATAATGTCAAGTGTTTTATATGGACAAATAATAGTAGGAAAATTCATTGTCTTTATATGCACTTTGATAAACCACAATTTTATGGTTTATTTTGTATTAAATTTGGTGGATTTTGTCAACTTTTTTCCTATTTATTCACTAAAATAGCATGGTTTTGTAATTCTCCCTAAATTGTGCTTAACGATTGAAACATGCTTTTTGGACCCTTAATTTGCTAAATTTAATTCACTTTAATTCCATTCGATACCTTGATAAGTTTGTTGAGTGATTTCAGGCTTATAAGACAAAGGTTTGATTGAAGGAATGAAGAAAAAAGCATGCAAAGTGGAGAATTCATGAAGAAATGAGGATTTGGTGGATTCAATGCCACGCGTACGCGTGACACTGGTCACGTGACCTCATTAAAGGAACACGCTGGGACGATTTCTGAACTCAAGGAGGCCCAAATCCAACTCATTTCTGATGCTTTTGAACCTAATGATTGAAGGGAGATGAACCAAGTAGTCATAATTAGGTTTCTACCATGCTTTAGGTTAGGTTTTCTAGAGAGAGAAGCTCTTTGTTCTCTCTAGAAATTAGGGTAGATTAGTTTAATTTCTCTTTAATTCTTGTTTTAGTGTAGCTTCATTTATGTTTTTATGCTTTATTGTCTTGGGTCTCTTTGTTTACATTGTTAATTTCCTTTTATGTCATTTTTATGTTTATGAACTCTTGTTACTTTTGATTTCTATTAATGCAATTTCTGTTTTCTATGTTTATTGTTTCTTTCTTTAATTGTTAGTTATTGATTCTTGCATTTGGTAGTTTAGATTTTATATTTCTTGTACTTTTATGATGCTTTTCTTTTATTCCTTCCAAGTATTTGATAAAAGGCTTGGTTGGATTTTAGTGTAGATTTTTATATTCTTGACTTGGGTTGAGTGATTTGGAGACTCTTGAATTATCAAAATCTCTTGTTGATTAGTAATTGAAAATTGCCGATTAGCTTGAGCGTCATTAAATCTAGTCTTTCACTATGAGTTGACTAGGACTTGTAAACTCAAGTTGATTGTATGCACTTCACTTTCCTTCATTGGTTAGAGGTTAACTAAGTGAATACAATTTACATTTACCATCACAATTGAGGATGATAATGAGAATAGGACTTCCAATTCTCATTTCTTGCCAAGACTTTTCTTAGTTGTTAGCTATATTTTCATGTCATTTTTATTTTCTTGTCTATCAAACCCAAAACCCAAAAATATACATCCCATAACCAATAATATGCACACTTCCGTGCAATTCCTTAAGAGATGATCCGAGGTTTAAATACTCTCAGTTTTTATTGGGTTTGGCTTAAGTGACAAACAAATTAAACTTTGATTGAGAGTTGATTGTTGGTTTGAATCTATACTTCAACAGAATTATTTTGTGAAAATTCCTAACTCACATTTATCCATCACCACACTTCACTACGGCGGTTCCAAAAAGAAAGAAACAATCTCCAAAACAAGTTAACAAATCGCAATTAGGTGACGGTAGTTGCATCAACTCTTAGTTAAACCAAAAGCACCTGAAAATTTTCTACACCGCAAGTTTGGTTTGACAATGCAGAAACAAATTGAAATCAAACGGTACAAGGAAACATCTTTATCGAAGTGGTTGCTAGCTACTTAAGTATCAATCAACACATTGAGAAGAAACAGGATCAGTACATTTTTCATCAATGGAGCATATGAAACTCTTGTTGATCTTAATAACTGTTCTGCTTAACACACCAAGTCTATCTATATATGAATTGAAGACGTTATATATTATTGGATTGCAAATTGAAATAAGGTGAAAAATCAGTAACAAATCAAATCAAGAACATACAAACTACAAAGCTAAAATAATCTAAAACTGAAACAGATTGATTCAATGTAAAATAACGAAACCGAAAGTTAAATGAACTATAAAGATAATGGTTACAAGTGAATCTAACAACTAAGTGAAGGTGAATTTGAAGAAAGATACCTTAGAAAGGTTGAGGTAGAAATCATGTAACACCCTTCTTACCGGTTACGACAATTCTATATATATATATATATATATATATATATATATATATATATATATATAGAGAGAGAGAGAGAGAGAGAGAGAGAGAGAGAGAGAGAGAGAGAGAGAGAGAGAGAGAGAGAGAGAGAGAGAGAGAGAGAGAGAGAGAGAGAGAGAGAGAGAGAGAGAGAGAGAGAGAGAGAGAGAGAGAGAGAGAGAGAGAGAGAGAGAGAGAGAGAGAGAGAGAGAGAGAGAGAGAGAGAGAGAGAGAGAGAGAGATAATAATTCTAGAAGTCCGGTGAAGAGTTAAGCTCAAAAACAGAGTTTGAAAAGCGCAAAACGTTCACACGAAGCTACAAACTTAAGGCACAAGATATACATACCGATATCAAGACATATATAGATATATAAGAGCATAATAGTATAAAGATCTAGCTGCAGCTCGTGGAGTTTAAGACGGCTAGTTATATACAGACAATACAGAGTTGTTGAAAGCAAAACAGCTTATACAATAATTCTCTCAAAGTAAGCCTCTAAGGCATAGATAAATACAGAAGTGAGAGATCTACACAAAATAAACCAAAAGACTTCCAAAACATAGCAAGGATCCTCCACTCTACCACCATCAAGCAACTCACCGAAGTGGGTTGCGACCTACATCTGAAAAATAACAACAGAGTATGGAATGAGAACCGGAGGTTCTCAGTATAGTAACAGTGCCCAGTGATATAAGATATAAGACTCTGGGACGCTAGAGGCAATCCTAGAACTTCATATCCATCACAAGATTCAAGCTTAAACCATGAGTAATTTAAAACATTAACTTTAAAACCACAATGAAAAAGGGTAATCTAACTTAGTAGATTTCTAATCTAATAATTCTCCACTGTCCCACAGCCTTCGACAGCCTAACCGCCATGCGATCCCATCGCCACCTCCTTCCGAACCTCCTCAATCCCAGTAGAATACACAGATAATAACAATGCAAGTAAAACACAAGTATAAGCATGTATATCAAGTAATTCAATAAGGATTTAGGCATGTTAAACACTTAGGCAAACAATACAAGTTGACAAAGCAAACAAACAGATAGAATATGCATATGATGAATGCCTGTCCTATTTGGCTATGATATCACATTGTCGGTTCAACTGCCAACCCGACATATCTCCATGGAGATGTCACCTTTCATTCACGAATAAAAGTGGGATCCCCCCACGGATATAGTGTCGGGCACACTACCCACGGATATAGTGCCGGGCACACTCATGTGATCCGAAAGGATGTGAGCGGGATACTCTGCCTTAGACCTCACATCTCAATGTAAGCGGGATAGACCAATCATCCTTACACCGCCGCCGCGATCTCGACAAGCGGGATTAACCAACCATCCTTGCCAGGCGCATAGTGTCTCAATATTCTCAGAATAAAATAGTGTAATCAGTGGTTTTTAGAAATTATTTTCAGTATTCAGCCCACTCCGAGTCCTCGACTCGTCTCAACATCATCAATCCAAAATTCACAATTTATCATTTCAATTTTCACCATAACACTCCGCAATCTCACTCGATTAATTCATCCTCAGTACTTCAGAAACCTAAGTCTCCGTCTTCTAAAATCCATATGGAAATTTTCTAAAATAATTTACTAACTCATCTTTAACAATATTAGGACCTAATTATTAGATACTACTCTTAATCAGCCTTGAAGGAAGTTTAGAAAGTAGGAGAACCTTTGAAAAACAAGGAAAATTCCTATTTCAACAAAACAGGGGTCTCGCGTACGCAATCCCCTGCCTCGCGTCCGCATGCTGTTGAAAAAGGGGTGGTCGCGTACGCAACCACCTGCTTGCGTACGCGTTAATGCCAACCCTAATGGGTTGCTCACGTCGTGTGTTAAGATTTGCGTATGCAAGGGCTTCATTTCTGATAGCTCGCGTATGCATACAGTGCATCGCGCACGTGAGATGCACAACCCGAATGGTTTGTTCGCGTCGTGTGCACCGTGTCGCGCACGCAAGGAGTGAAAATCTATTTGCTCGTGTACGCAGGCAGTGTGCGTACGCGAGTTACCCAACCCGAATGGGTTGGTCACATCGCGTGCCCCCTGTTGTGTACGCAGCCCATACCAGACTTAGAAAATTTTCAAATGTTACAGAATTCAGTTTTTTGCACCAAACTTTAAACAGTCATAACTTCCTCTACAAAAATTTATTTTTTACAAAATTTATATCAATTTAAAGCTCTCAAAGCAACCTTTAATTTAAAAGAAATTTCATTCAATTTCAAGCTTTAAGGCTCAAGTTATGATCCGTCAAAATTTACCAAAAACTAGTTTTTACCACAAACAACAAGGTTCTCAACTTTCCAAAATTCACAACCAAACTAAACCAAAATCACACCAAACCTCAATTCACCTCAGAATTTACCCTTTTGTGTCTCATTTTACTAATATTACTAAATTTCCATTCACATTACATAATCCTCAACCCTAATGATCTAATGTATCACACTAAAACAATTCCTTATCCAGCACAATCATCAATCATCATAATCAATCTCATTCAACCTCAATCTCAATCTTCAATATCATTTATCAATATCAACAACACAATTCATCAAATCAACAACACCATCATACATTATCAAATCTAACAATCAATTTAATCCAAACCTATCCTATGGGTCACTAGCCTAAGTGTCCAGAAATATTATATATTACATAGAGAAAACCGAAACCATACCTTGGCCAATTCCCAATATGTGCTATACACCAAAAATTTGTTTCCAAATCAAGCTTCCAACCACAACCAAGTTACCAATTCAACTCTAAACGCTTCCAATTATCCAATGCAATTCCAACAAGCTCCAATATTCAAACTAACATAATACATTTCATAGAAATCAAAACCTAATACTCACAATATATCAATTTACAAGAGTTCTTGAGAAATCTTACCTTATTCACTGATATTTGGGATAGAACCCAACAATCCCTCACTAATGGTTAGTACCTAAACAACCAAAACACAAAATTTCACTCAAACCAAAATCCAAAATTCGAATTTTCTTAGGGAAGAAAATTGGGCAAAGATTGATGAGGAGCTGACCATAATACCTAGCTAAAAGTGACTGGCTCGACGAGAGCTTTGCGTAGCCACCGACGGCACGCAAATCGAAGCTCCGTAACTCAAGTTATGGTCAATTTTGTGATGAGGTGAATAATGTTTCTTGTAAACCCTCACTCTCTTCTCACTTCAGCAGCTCTCCCTCTCTTGAAAGTGTGTAATGAGCTGAAATGGGTGCATTTGAGTGCTTATATATGTTGGGCTTGGGCCCGGTCCAATCCGTTAGCGTTTTTGACCTGTTTTGTCCAATTTCGGGCCAAACTTTTAAAATTTTAGCCCGGTTTTCAATTCTAAATGTTTTCCTAATGTTTTCTACTATTTTTATTATTCTCGTACCGTACCGGACCTATTTAAGCCGGTACTGCTGATTAATTTATCGGTTCGCATTTTTATGCGGTTTTTCGCACAAAATTACATTTTCTAACTCAGAAAAATCTATTGAGTCCAAATATCATATTTAAATTTCCTAATTAATATTCTAAATTTTTTGATCCTATTTTGGACCACTTAATTATTTAATTAAATGGTTAATTAGTCGCGGTTCTTGCAAATCGAGGCATTTCTTGGTTTTGGAAACCTGAATGCGAACAATCTTCTTTTCTTCCATTGGAGGTTCGAGATTGAGAACGGGAAACGATGGCTGGCTAGAAGATCTTGTTAGCATGTGTATAAATCCTCCAAATTCTTCGACTTACAAATTTCATAGAGCTTTTTCACCTAATAAAAATTCAGATAAAAAAATTAGCAAACAATTAAATAATATTTTTGTTACGGCAACCGAAAAATTATCTGGAATTATATCAAATAATTAAATAATACACGACAAGGAGCAAAGGTGGATTTGGACAGCAAGGCGACTATCTGCAACAAAGAAGTGAGCGGAGGAGGCGGCACGACCAGAGGAGGCGACAGTGAGAAAAGAACGATACAACAATGAGAAACTCAGATTTGAACGGTGACAAGACGATCTGTGAACTCAGACGACGCCAACGCCGCTGGGATCTCAAAGAAGAAGGCGACTGCACCGAGACCTCAGAAGACGACGGCGACGAGACCTCAGAAGACGACGGTGACGAGACCTCAAGAGACGGCGCTGCAATTAGAAGATGGTAAAGACAGCGCTGCGACGAAGAAGACAACAATGGTGTGGGTAAATAAGAAGTAGACGAAGAAGGCGGTGCTGTGCTTCCGGCAGGTAACTCAAGTAACTGAAGGGAGAAGATGAGAATGGTGTAAGTGAGTTAGGGTTAACTATCTTATTTTATTTAAATTAGTGACTGATGAGTTTGTAGTAGTATTTTTTAATTGGTCGCTAAAATTGGTCGCTATCTTAAAAATTAGTAACTGATTTAGAGATCGTAGTCTTAGTGACCGAATTAGCGACCAAATAATTTTTCACCCTATTTGTCTATCAATTGCAAAATCAGTCGCTAAATTAAAAATAACAACTAATTTTAGCGACCAAATTTATTCTGGTTGTATAAAAAAGTAATTGGTCGCTAATTCAGTTGCTATTAGTGACCGATTTAGTGACCACTATCTTTGCGACCAAATAATTTTTCATCATATTTCTCTATCGGTTACAAAATTGGTCGCTAAATTAAAAATAGCGACCGATTTTGTGACCAATAGTCCCAAAGACATTACTTCTCTTATTTTAGTTGCTAATTTGGTTGCTGACCGATTTAGCGACAAACTTTATTCTAGTTGTATAAAAAATTTATTGGTCGCTAATTCGGTTGCCATTAGTGACCAATTTTATTGGTTAAATGCAAAGTTTGGTTTCATATTCTATGAAGATGGTTGAGAATGTATTCTATTGAGTGAAGGTAATGAGAATAAGAGGGATCAGCGGAGGAAAGGAAGATAGGAGCCTCGCACCTCACGCGAACAACTGTATGCGCGACACCTGTATAATGACACAAATTTGAGGTTTGGATTTATGGAACACTCCTCACTGTTCGATTGTTTCTTTTAACCTTGTTTGTTAGATTAAACATGTCGTGTGGAACAAATCTGAGACTCAGATTTGAGGAGTTGATCTTGTTCATCCGATCTCCATTAATTTAAATGTGGCCATTTGATTGTTGCACACGTGTTTCTGTCAAACTCAAATCTAAAATTCCGATTTGCGTGCAATATTAACCTTTCAATTTGTGGCGAAGTAACTCGAATTGTCCGATTTGTTTTCTGTCGTTTTTCATTCTTATAGATAATACACAAAGCTTTAGTAATAATAGAAAGGAAAAGTATAGGGTACGAACATATTATCTGCCAATTTCTGCCGACTCTTATTTATAATATTTGTGTTTTATGGAAGTGTGTTTGTAGATGTGTCTAATAATTAATATATTTTAAATACATATATAAAGAGACACATCCAGAAAATATATCTATAAAGACACTTCTATTAAACATAGCTATAAAAAAGACATTTTTATTAGACACATCCACGAACACACTTCCATGAAATACAATTATAAATAAGAGTCGACAGAAATTGACAGATATGCTGTTGGTAACGTAGCGGAACCGTAATAGAAAACACCACTGTTACTGCAATATGAAAATAAAAAATCAGCGTTTTATATGTTGCAGAGCGGGTAAGCAGGCCAAATACGTTTTTCAATGTGATAGGATATTGTGATGAAATTAAAAGTGTTTCGTGGTTAGAGATTTATCCCTTAGAAGAGTTCACATACACATACATATCATAGTTTAAATAGATATGTCACTATAATGAACGGTGGATACTCTATAAATTTAAACCAAAAAGAAATTAACAAAAGGAATATGAATATGCAACACATAAAACTCCTCAAAAGTTTCTGGAGGAAAAAAAAATAAAACATCTAGTGCAGAACAATTGAGTACAAAGTAATATAAAACAATAAACAAATAGCTACTCACTCAACTTATATCTATATATAGTCTAAATTTTGATGCAACAAACATTGCACATGTACTCAAATACGTCTTTGATCTTACATACCAAGAGTTAGAGATACGAATATGAACATGAAGTTTGGAACCATTCTCCCGATTGCTTTTGTTTTGTTCGCTCTTTTTAGCCACACTTATAGTGGTAAAATTATATTATAAATTGAATTGATTTTATTTTTCGGTGGTGCATTATCATGGCAGTCTTTCTTATCATTTATAGATCTTTCTACAGCTTTTCTTATTTTTTTTCTTAATTATATAATACATTGTTTTTAGAATATTATCAATTTTACCATAAAAGATAAATTTTAATAAAGTATAATTTAATAGTTATCGACGTCTATTAAATATTGAGTTAGTTCGAAAAAATTATCCAATTAACATTCGACAAAATTATCCAACGAAAAAGTTTTAATTTTGAATGAATTAACTATGGAGTATCAAAATAATATACCTCATTTATAATCAAAATTATTTGGATTTAATTTTTTCATTATGAAAAATAATAATATACCATTTGTGATACTAAACTATTTAATGATTTAACCCTTTTTTTTATTGAGATAAAACAGGGAGAGACTATTGCCAAGAAGAAGTGACAATGGAAGGCAAATGTGGCAAGGGTATGATTGACTGCATGATCGCAATAGTACAAAAAGTTGGAAAACCCCTTATAGATGCCACATGCCGCTGTGATTCTCTTGGTAATAATAACCGCAAATGCATTTGTACTTATGTATGCGTTAAGTAATTGAAAAGTAATAATATATATCCTCCTAATTAGTCCTAAACATCGTTCTCGTTATTGTCTTAGTTCCCAAATATAAAAACCATTCAAATGTTTGTGTTTAATATTTTGAAACCATTAGGAAAAAAATTGAATATGTCTGTCAGTTTTTTTTTCCGAAATTAGAAGGATATATATTTAAAAAAGATGCGTTTATGGAGGATGTATTATTATTATTATTATTAAGATCTTGGAAGGAGTGACATGTTACATATTTATATCTTATGAATCCCTACTTAGTGGAAATTCAGTATATTTGTATCGTGTTATATATTGAGTAGTTCTTTTAATATTGCATTGTTACAGTTTTGGTGTGGAAGAAAACTCAAAAGGAAGATTATCTAAACCTTTATTTTGTTATTCTTCTTCTCTCTTTAACGACTGGGACTCAAACGATAATAATAACAAATTTTAAAAGTTATTATTCACCAAACAATATCTATACCTATGGTGCCCCCAATATTTACGGTGCACCAAACCCCTTCCCACAAAAATTTGAACCTTCGTTGGTGTGTTGCTCATTTGCTACAATCGGATCAGTCTAAATTCAGCTTAAGTATTTTGGACGTTTTTCACGTACCATAAAATTAGAAGTATTAAGACTAAATTGATAAAAATCTAGTGGCTTATATTTAATCAATGAATAATTTATTAAAACTTATCATAAAAGACAATGAATCTTTTAATATTTTAAAATTACTCCATTAAAAAAGTACACAGATTCAACAATAAAACCCTCGTTTCAGCTATCAGGTTGTTGTCGGAAGATCTTTCCCAGCAAAGAAATCCTTTGGACAACATTATAGAAGGCTTCCGATGACGGTTCTTCCTCTCTTGTTCTTGGTTGTATGATTTGTCGACGATGAAGAAAACGAAGTGATTTCTTATTACATTATAAGCAAGTCGTTGAATACTGTCAAATTTAGCATCGAATTTGTCTAAAATATCCGCTGATAACCTATTTACTGTCGGATTTAATGGCAGAATAAATGTGACGGTATAAACTTTGCCGGCAAATAGTTACTGGTGGATTTTTAGCGTTTAACGTTAATTTCCGTCGGAATTAACGACTGAATATAGGTGGTAGGATAACACAATCTTATGAAAGTTACCATTGGTAGTTTCCTGACTATCGAATTCGTCTTCCTCTTCTTCGTCATCATTGACTCCGTCTTCTTCTTGAAGATCGTCGTCCCGTTGTGGTAGTGCTTTGTCATGTATTCCAAGGTCAAAGATATCATCATCTGTAACAGCCGAACTAAGGATAATCGACTCATTGGTAACAACCACCATTTTTGAAGGAGTTGGGTCATCAAATTGGTAAGGTTCCTGACCCTCTGTCCTATCATTAGACTCGATGCGGTCTCTCGGCTTAGTCTTAACCACAACCACCCAACTAGACTTTCATGAACCCAGATAAGGAAAAAGTACACCTGTCGTACATTTTGAGGTAGAATGAAAGGATCATAGTGCCTATATTTCCTGGTTACATTAACTTCAATGATATCATAGTCCTTGTGCTTTCGTGCTCCTTGTCGCAAACTTGGATCATACCATTCACATTTAAACACGCACACCTTGTACGTAGTGTGACATATATATTCTAATTCAATTATGTTGTGCAACATACTAAACCAATTAGAATGACCACCGCCTGAATTTTCACGAACCCAAACTTCGGTGTTATCTGTTTTCTTTCCAATTGACCATTGTAAAGTATGGAACCGATATCCATTAATAGTGTACATCGGGTAGCTAGTGCCCTTATTCATTGGCCCCAACTAAGTATAACTAGTTCTAAATCTATTGTATCAGATAGATGCACGCTGACATATTCTCTGAACCAAAGTGAAAATTTGTTCGATGAGGTATCAGAATTTGCCTCTTGGAATAACCTATATGATAGAATAGAATTAAGAAGTTTTGATTAGATTAAGAAGTTATAATGTTACTGATTGCAATATTTATGAGGAATTAAAAAGCTTACATAAGGTATGATGGAATTTGGTCATATTTAAGTAACACATGCAGTTATGCGACATCGATTTCCTTCTGCTCTAACCAGTAGTCATCGCGCGCACCCTACAGCTCCTTCATGAGCAAAAATTGCGTATGTTGTTCCACCCGCCGATGATTCTTTCGTCTCAACGTTTCTTGCAACCCTTGTTCTATGTGTTTCAACATGAGACAAAAAATAGAATGAGCAAAATGTGGATATGTCCTTAGCTAGGAATGCTTCACATATGCTGCCCTCAATCTGAGCCATGTTCTTCATGGTGCGCTTGAATGAACCAATCATCCTCTCAAATGGGTACATCTACCGAAATTGGACTGACCCACATAGTAGTTCTTCGAGCGGTATGTGGATTGCTAAGTGTTCCATAACGTCAAAAAAGGATGGAGGGAATATCCTCTCTAACTTACAAAGTATGATAAGAATGTTCTTGTCCATGACTATGAGATCATTAATACTATGTTTGGTAGCACATAAATCCCTAAAGAACTCACTTATTTCTGTGAGGAATTTTCAGATGTTGGTTTGAAGTTCTCTGAATACGACCGAAAGCAAAAACTCCATCAATACATGACAATCATGACTCTTCAACCGAGCAAACCTACCCTGTATTTGCACACCTACTCAAGTTAGAGGCGTAACCATCAAGAAACCTCAATTTCCTAATCCACCTACAAACATTTTTCCTCTGCTCCTTCATTAGAGCGAACACTGCCTTTGGTTTAGCCCAACGCTCGTTATCAAGTCTCTTTAAGTTCAGATCTGATTGCATGCAAATGTCCATCAAGTCTAACCATGCCTTATCATTATCCTTTGTTCGCTCATCGTCCATTACTGTGTGCATGATATTATCGAACACGTTTTTTTTAATGTGCATCACATCAAAACAATGTCAAACCAAGTTGTTTTTTCCATAAGGCAACTCCCAAAATATACTCTGTTTAGCTCAATTATGCTCCCTGCCATATCCTAGAGGTCTCAAACCTGTCCCGTTTTCGACGATCCTTAGGATTCTACTGACACAATGCACAACTTGCCTACCACTCAACTTTACGGGTGCCTCTTGGTTTTCAGTTGTATTCTTTTTTAACGAGTCCTTGTTGTGTGATGAGTCCATATTTGACGGTAAATTTTGGCTTAAATTGGACGGATTTCATCATATAAACTCACACTTAATCACCAAAATAGCATACTTTTGTGATTTCTTCCTAATTTGGACATAAATGTGAAAACATGCGTTTTTGTGCTTAAATTGAGTAATTTAATTCCATGACATGTTTTGTTAAGTGATTTCAGCTCAATTAGGCAAGAATGGTTTGATAGAAGTGGAAGGAAGTATGAAAAAAAGGGAGAACACATGAAGAAAAACAAGGAGAAGCACACAATCAAGTATGCGTACGCACAGCCCTCTGTGCATACGAACAGGTCCCAACGCGTGACTTCATTAATGAAGCACATGGCTCGCAATTTTTGGGGCTCTTTGGCCCAATTTTTAGAGTGTTGAAGCCATTTTGGATGCTATATGAAGGGGACAACATCACATATCAAAGCATTAGCTTAGGATTAGTTTAGGAGGACTCATTACATGCATTAGGAGTAGGAGTAGTGTAGATAGAAAATTCTCTCTTAGGGTTTACTTCAATTTCATTGTAGCATTTTATAGTTTCAAGTTTTCATCTTGGATTTTGCTCAACTCTTTTGTAAGTACTCTTTAATTTCTCTTTAATTACATCGCCTTTACTCTTATTTTCTTTTAGTTCAAGTCACTTTGTTCATATATGTAATTTTGGTTTCTTGAAGTTTTGATTGATGAATTTAATGTTTTATGCTTTATATATGCTTGATTGAATGTTTATTGTTGATTTTGTGAATAGTTTTGCTATAGTTTTCATTTTCCCTTGCGATTTTACATGTTTTGCTTTCATGCCCACAAGGTGTTTGTGAAAATGCCAACTTTAGATTTTGAGTAGATTTTCACACCTTGGCTTGGAAAATGAGTTCCTAGGATACTAGAGTCATAATGTCTGATATTTAGTGATAATTCTTGCGTAGTTCGTTGACTCTTGTTTCCATTGACGCTAGCTTTTTACTAAGAAATTAGTAAGTTAGCTAGGACTTATGGATTAAGGTCAATTATGCTTGCTTGACTTACCCCTCGATGTTAGGGGTTGACAAAGCGAGATTGACTCATCATAGTTGTCATAGTTGTGGTTATCACAATGATAGGATTCCTTAATTCTCATTCCCAAGTCAAGTCTCTTTTATGCATTTTCACTAGTTTTGACCTTATTTCCTTTTTACTTGCATTAATTTCAATTTTGATCTCATCTTAGTTCTTTTATTTCTTAGTTCTTTTAATCTTTCGTTCCTTGATTGAAAACCCTTTTTTTCTCACAACCAAGAAAGTGGCATCTCAATTGCATTCCTAGGAAGAATGACCCGAGGTTTAATTACTCTCGGTTATATTTGTATTTGAAAAATTAAACTTTGATTGGAAGTTAGTTGTTGGTTTGGGCTATACTTGCAGCGAAGAAATTCTATATTGTGAAATTATAAACCAACACTAATTCTCACATCATTGTGCCAAAATGGATTATCTATGTCGAGGAATCTTCGATGGCAATCAAACCACGAATTCTTATCACTGTTTGTCAACCAAAAGGCCTTTGTATCCTCCATACAAATGGGATATGCCAGTCTGCCCTGGGTAGACCAACCTGACAACATCCCGTGCGTAGAAAAGTCATTAATGGTCTACATCAACGCAGCACGTAGTTTTGACACCATGGATCTACAAGTCTTTTAACTCATCCACCAAGGGTGCAAAAAAACATCTATTTTAATGCAAATTTGGGACTCATGTTATACGGTGCCACAACTACAGGTCAACAAGAGTATGCATTACCAACATTGGAATTTGGTATGAACTCATCAGAGCACAAAGCTTGTCTAACATTTCCCGGCTCACTTGCAAATGTAGGATACACCCGATCAAAATGCTTTCAGGCTTTTTCGTGTGACGGCTGTGTCATGATTCTAGTATCCCTCTTATTGTTACTATGACAGGTCATGTGAGGGGCCAAACTTATTAATGCATACAATTGTTTTAGCCTAAGGATCAAGGGCAAGTAGTGCATCCATTTCATTGAAACTCTCTTTAACCAGAATTTACTAATTTATTCTCTATCGACTTGGAATCTCGGTGATTTACAGAATCTGCATTCAGTTAGATCTGCATTCCTCTTGTAATATAGCATACACCTATTCAAATAAAATTCAATTTTCAACGAATTTATATCCAATTTCAAAACTATCTTCTTTTCTTCGTAGTGGTTTCGGGGGAGGCCAGTGGTCCCGACAAGTATCAGTTCGTTGCAAATAGTGGCCCACTTATCAAAAGACTCTTGGGTATGATTTGACTCTGACTTAACAGTCATCATTCTAACACATGCAGACAACTCTGAATGAACGCAACCCTCAAACAACGGTCTCGCAGCAGATTTTAACAGATGATAAAATATCTTTGCCTCTAGGTTAGGCTCTTGTTCAGCATGTTCCAATTCCGTAATACCTGTTGCATCAAACACCATCTCATTATATATTTCTTAGTTACCCTCCTAAGTCATGTTTTCCATGTTTAGTTCTCTTTCCACCCAAACCCTCGTTGATAGACAGTTGGACCTATTCAAATTAGGGGCAAACCTGTTAACTCCCTGTTCGTCCACTTCTCTATGCTCCATCCACATCCAATACCCATCCTTGAACCCATTACAGTAAAGGTGAAGCATTATATCTGGAGGTCCTAACCACTTAGTGAGTCAACACTTTTCACACAGACACCAAGATACCCGTTCAGACTTAAACGGTTCCACGCTAAACACATGCGCAACAAACGCATCAACTCCTTCAAAGAATTTGGGTTTTAATCATTGTTCCGAGGATTACCTAAAACTGTAGGTCGATCTCGGACAAGATCTTCTGTGCTGGTCGGAGCTAACGTGTTCGGCTAGTGGATGGTGGCCAGAGCTGTCGTGCTCGACTTACCGGACTGGCTGCGCTGCTGATTCTTTGTCATCGGAGGGTGGTGGTACCTGCAAGGGACTCCGATGCTTAAGCTAGCAAGGGTATTAAGCAGGTTTTTTAGTAGAATCAGAGTATTAGTTATACCTGGGTGCTCCAGTGTATTTATAATAGTAGAGGATGACCTTTCTGGGGATAAGATAGTTATCTTATCTTATCTTTGAGTGAGGTCATCTTATTTTCAAGGGAACCGCCCTTATCTCTATAGGCTTGGGCTGTCTTTGGATTTGGGTCGTGTTCCTCTATCTGGGCCCTTTATTGGGCTTTCTTGGAAATTTGGCCGAGCTCTTTAAGAAGAGGTCGGATAGTCTGACCTGAAGAGGTCGGTCGCCTTGTCGCTAAACATCCCGGGTCGGACAGCTCGACCCAGGGTATGAACAGTGCCCCTGCTCGAGCTCGATCTTTCCTTTGAGGTCGAGTGTTAGTTTTAGTACTTCGATCCTTCTCTGGTGAAGGCGAACTCGAGCATTTTGTCGATTTCTTTTTTGTAGAGTTCTCCTTTGAATGCGGAACATTTTCTTTTGAATTTTTATTTTTTTTTTTTGAAAATGCGCGTCTCCTTGCTTTGGGAATGCGCAAGGGTTTAATAACCTCATTAATTTTTTTAATGCTCCATTTCTTCGTTCATTTTGAACTTTTCACAAAAACGGTTTCTCTTCTCTATTTCTTTGCTGTAACTTCCCCTTTTCTTTCTCACTTTCTATTCCATCTGAAATTTGCATTTTCGCGTTTCTCCTTGTGACGTTGCTTGGTAATTGTTGGTGCTTTCTTTGTTCTGAAAGGTGATTCTGGATTCTATCTTTCCGTCCTCGATTTCCTTCGAAGCTTTCTCCTTTTTCTAGGTTGGTTCTTCTTTCTACTTTTTCACTTCTTTTGCTTTGCTTTTGGTTCTTGGTAAAGTTTTGGTTTTGCTTGAATGCATGTTGGAAAGCTTGAACCTTTTTGTGTCGTCGTGCTCGCTTGTTACTGTGCTGCATATTTTTCTAGTTTTTATGAACCTGTTTACTTTACCCAAAAGGTTGCTTCTTTTGATGACTTTTGCTATGTTGATGATTTTACTGATGAACCTTTGTAGAAAGTAACGATTTTTTCTAGTGGCTCGTTTTGATTTTCTTCGTGTCGTTTGTTTGTTTGGGGTGTTTATTTTCTGAAAAAGGTGGCGTCTTTGATGACTTCTTCTTGATACTTTCGTTGCTTGGTAGTTCCGTTTGTTGATAAGCTGCAACTGTGAATTTGGGAGGTAGTTATTTTGATGACTTTCTTTGATTTGTAGCTCGTGGCTTTCTTCTCAGAGTGTTATCTTCCTGTTAGGACGTGTAGAGATGTAGACTTGTAGGTTTCCCTGAGTCCTTGTTCCATAACTTGCCTCCAAAGGATGCCCCTGGATCTTTAGTGTGGGTCCTGGGGTTTCCTTTTGTTGCTTGTACTGCTCTGTGTCATGCTTGTCTGAGCTGTTCTGATTTCGTCTGAGATGTTTTTTAGTAATCCATTTTCTTTTCTTGTTTGTAGGACTAGTTGGCCATGTCTTCTCGCAAAAATATTGTAGAGACGTCTTCTAAGGTTCCTGAGGGGATTTCCGATTGGTTGGACTCCCTTGTGTTAATGTGTGTTTCTGTGGTGAATGCTGAGTTTTGTGTGGAGCTTAGGAAACATCACCGCCTCTGTAAGAGTAGAGATCAGGAAAGGAACTATGAATTGGTAGCACCTGATTCCGATGAGAGGGTTTGCTTTCCTACTCTGACCCGAGGGGAGCGCCCTTTTCTTTTATGCTTATGACTATTTTTTTAGCCAGTTGAACATCACTTTTCCTTTCACTTCTTTTGAGGCCGATTTGTTGTGGTCGTGTAATGTAGCTCCATCCTAGCTCCATCCGAACTCCTGGGGTTTTATCAAGATCTTTCAGCTGCTCTGCCGAGAGTTGGACGTTACTCCTTCTCAGACTCTCTTCCTTTATCTTTTTGTTTTAACTAAGCCCGGGATTTCTTCTAAAAAGAAAGCCTCTTGGATTTCCTTTAGATCTTCCCAGGAACATAAAGTTTTTTCCATGTATGATGAGTCCTTTAGGGACTTTAAGAATTACTTCTTTAAGGTACGAGCGGTTGAGGGAGCTCGACCATTTTTTCTAGAAGTGAACGATGAACCGGCCTTCCCCTTGTGTTGGCAACAAAATGTAGTAGTGTCTCGATACACGTGGGAAATGCTTGATGAAATTGAGCAGGCCTTTGTAAATGTTTTGGAGGATATTTGGGGGGAACCTCCTCATCTTGACACCAAGAAATTTCTGGGGGACCCGTCCCTTGTCCGAACTGCGTTGGGTATTTGATATGTCTTGCTTTGTTTTGATTTTGCTTCCTTTTTTTCCAATGTGTAATCTGCTTCTATGGTTTGATTTGATTTTTCAGAGATGGCCAAGAACAATGACTCCGTGAAAGCCTTTAAGAAGGCGAGGAAGGCTACTGCGGCTCAAAACATCTCAGCCAAGGTGGCTGGAGAAGGTTCTTCCCAGGTTCCGTTGAAGCCATCTGTTCCGAGCTCTCCTGGACCGAGGAGGATGATCCCTACTCCTCGGGTCCGTTTGGTTGATCCCCCGCAGGCTTCTGCTGCTACCTCTTCTCCTACCGGTGCTCCTCCTCCAAAAAAGCAAAAAACAGCCAAGCCCTTTAACCTTGATGCCCCTGATTTCGACGTTGTCGAGTTTTTGGACCAGCAAATCAGTCCTTATGGTACCATCCCTAATGACGATATTTCTCTTCTTCGCCATCTGGATTTTATTACTCGAAGCAGCATCAAGATAGCACACATGGGGGCGGCCTTATATCGAACTGCCCAAGATCTTCCCCTTCACGCTACAAAGGCCTTTATAGAGGAGGCCAAGTTGGAGTTCGATCGGATGAAGGGTTTGAAGGAGGAGCTCGAGGTGAAGGTGACCAAGTTAGAGAAAGAGTTGGAGGGTGAAAAGGCTAGTTCTGTTGCCTTGGCGGCTTCTGTGAAGTTGGCTGAAGACACGGCGTTGAGGCACAAGGAGAGTTATGTCACGACCTATAGAGAGATGATGCGTCTCAGGGATGATTTGGAGTCTGCCCGGGCTGATTATGCCGAACTCCAGGGTCATCTTGTAGGCAGTGTAACTGCTGCTTATGAGAACCTGAAGGAGTAGGTTCGGGTTCTTGCACCTGAGCTTGACCTTACTCTCTTCAGCTTGGACAACGTTGTGAAGGACGGTAAGATTGTCCCTGATGACCTTGATGATGATGATGTCGAACCTCCTCCTGTGCCTGCCGCCAAAACTTCTGTTGCGCCGACTTCTTCAATTCCTTCATCTGAGGTTGGTCATCCCCAGTCGGATCCTGATTGCCAAATCTTGAACCGGGATTATGGGACAGCGGATACGGTGCCTCTTCAGACTCGCCCTCCTTCATCCCGTGCTGATGCAGCTGAGAAGTCTTCAGATCCTTAATGATTATTCTGGATGTTTGTGTATATAGCCCGACTTGTGGGCTTTGAACTTTTTATATTTTGTAATTGGTTCTAACTTTTTGATACTCTTTTAGTTGCTTGTTTAGCAACTTTATTTTGAAAACCAAAGTAGTTTCTCAAGCTCTTGGGGGTGACTTTTGGTAGCCTCTTGAGTTTGTTATTATTATAACTTGTGTTTTGCATAACATGTTTGTCTGCATCTGTCTGGTACCTTTTTAGGTTTTTGGGAGTGTTGGAGCCTTGTTGACCGACCTCTTGTGATTGCCTTTGTATTTTCATGCTTGTGGCTTGATTCTTTTGAGGTTGTGGATGTTTGGGTTCAACTTGTATGCCTACTTCCCCACTTCGGTTTGAAGTTATTTCTAATAGTCCGTTTTGTTTGGACCTTTGTTAGGTCTCTTTTAAGGATTACTTTTATAACGTTTGTGGGAGTCCGATTTTATCATATCGGACCCTTCTAAGTTATTTTAGTAATCCTCTTTTTTGGACCTTGTTCAGGTCTCTTTTAGGGATTACTTTTATAACTTTATGTTCTGGGCCGACTTCATCATGTCTGGCCTTTCAGAGTTATTTTAGTAATCCTTTTTTTTGGACCTTGTTCATGTTTCTTTTAGGGATTACTTTTATAACTTTATGTTCTGGGCCGACTTCATCATGTCGGGCCCTTCTAAGTTATTTTATTAATCCTCTTTTTTGGACCTTGTTCAGGTCTCTTTCAGGGATTACTTTTATAACTTTATGTTCTGGGCCGACTTCATCATGTCGGGCCCTTCTAAGTTATTTTAGTAATCCTCTTTTTTGGACCTTGTTCAGGTCTCTTTCAGGGATTACTTTTATAACTTTATGTTCTGGGCCGACTTCATCATGTCGGGCCCTTCTAAGTTATTTTAGTAATCCTCTTTTTTGGACCTTGTTCAGGTCTCTTTCAGGGATTACTTTTATAACTTTATGTTCTGGGCCGACTTCATCATGTCGGGCCCTTCTAAGTTATTTTAGTAATCCTCTTTTATAGGACTGGCCAGACCTCTTTCCAGGGATTAACTTTTTATAACTTTGGTTATTGTGGTCGACTGGTCTGACTTCTTTACGTCGGCCGGTCTTTAAGTTATTTTTAGCAATCCATTTTATTAAGACCTCGTCAGGTCCTTTCTATGGATCACTTTCGATAACTTCTTGCATTATTCTGTTTTCATCTTTGCCGATTTTGTAGAAATTGGGTTTAATCCCCGTTTGGTCGACCTTTCGATGAATTTGGTTTTCATCTTTGTTGGTCTTTATCGTGATCGTGCAGTGAATTTGATTTTCACTTTCTGCCGATCTGTAGCTTTATAATCGGGCGATGAATTTTTAGCGTTTCAGATTAATGCGTCTTGAGAATTTGTAGAAGATCTAAACAATTTTTATTCAAAAGAAAATGCAAATATATACATGTGGGAGTTTTATCCCTCTAAGTCAGGCAATTTGTAGGTCTTGGCTTGGCACCTCATTAAAAAACCCTTTCAGGAAAAAGAGTCGCCTTATCCTAAGATCCTTTATCACCCCTAACTATAGTACCTTCTTAGGTTGTAGGCGTGCCATGACCTAGGAAGCTCTCGCCCTTCGAGTTCGGACAGTCTGTAGTAGCCCTTTCCAAGTACTTTTTCATGGTGGGATCCTTGGCTTGGTAGCTCCCTACTATTTGTGAAGTGACCACCTGTGAGTCACTGAAGATGATGAGCTTTGAGCTCCAACCTCTTTAGCCAGCTTCAAACTAGCTAGTAGTGCCTCATACTCAGCTTGGTTGTTTGAGGCAGAGAACCCGAATTTGAGGGAAAGTTCGATTTGGGTTCCCTGATCGCTTTCAATTATCACACCCGCGCTGCTTCCAGTTTTGTTTGAGGAACCGTCTACATAGAGATTCCATTCTGTAGGGATTTCTGGGGTATCTGTAAATTCTGCAATGAAGTCAGTCAAATATTGGGATTTGATGGCTGTCTGAGTTTCGTATTGAAGGTCGAATTCAGACAACTCGACTGCCCATTGTAAGATTCTTCCTGCTAAATCTATTTTCTGCAGAATGCCTTTTATTGGCTGATTGGTTCGAACCCTGATGCTGTGGGCTTAGAAATATGGATGAAGTCGTCGAGATGTTAATATGAGACCATAGGCGAATTTTTTTATTTTTTGGTAGTTCAGCTCGGATCCTTGTAGTGCCTTGCTAATGAAGTATACAGGTTCTTGCCCACTGTCGTTTTCTCAGACCAATGCTGAGGCTACTGCCCGACTTCCTACTGTGAGGTATAATACAAGGGGTTCTCCTTCCCGTGGCCGAGTTAGGATAGGAGGTTATCCCAGAAACTTTTTGAAATCTTGGAAGGCTGTTCGCACTCCGTTGTCCATTCGAACCTCTTTCCCTTTCTTAGAGTAGCATAGAAGGGGAGAGATCTTATTGCTGATCCCGCTAGAAATCTGGACAAGGCTGCCAATCTCCCATTGAGCTGTTGTACCTCTTTGACGCAAGTCGGGCTCTTCATATCGAGTATGGCCTAGCATTTATCCGGATTTGCCTCGATTCCTCTTTGTGTAAGCATAAAACCCAAGAATTTGCCAGCTTCTACTGCGAATGTACATTTTGCAGGATTAAGTGGCATGCCATGCCTTCTTATAGTGTCGAATACTTGGGTGAGGTCGGACAGTAACGTCTCTTCACTTTGTGTCTTTACTAACATGTCGTCCACATAGACTTCCATGATTTTTCCGATGTGATCCGTAAAGACCTTATTCATTAATCTTTGGTAAGTAGCTCCTGCGTTTTTAAGTCCAAAAAGCATGACGATGTAGTAGTAGTTTGCTTTTGGGGTTAAGAATGATGTTTTTTCTTGGTCGGGTGGGTACATCGGGATTTGATTGTATCCCGAATATGTGTCCATAAACGAGAGGTATTTATATCCAGAGGAGGCATCCACTAGAGCGTCGATACTTGGGAGTGGGTAAGGATCTTTTGGGCAGGCTTTGTTGAGATCAATGTAGTCGGTGCACATCCACCACTTCCCATTTGATTTCTTCACCAAGACGACATTAGCTAGCCATAGTGGGTACTTGACTTCTTTTATGAATCCTGCCTCCAGTAGAGCTTGTACTTGTTCTTCCACAGCTTGGGATCGTTCTGGTCCGAGCTTTCTACGTCTCTGTTGTACTGGCCGAGATCCTGGGTAGACTGCTAGCTTGTGGCACATTAACTTGGGGTCTATGCCTGGCATGTCTGCAGCCTTCCATGCAAAGAGGTCGACGTTATCTCGTAAGAACTGTACGAGTGATTCTTTTGTGTCTCCTTTTAGGATTGTACCAATATTGGTTGTTTTGTCCGGGATATCTCCAATCTAGACTTTTTCTACTTCACCTTCGGGTTGTGGGCAGAGTTCTTCCCGCCTCTGAACTCCACTGAGTTTGATGGTGTGGAATTCTTCTCCTCTGCCTCTGAGATTTAGACTTTCGTTATAATAGCGGCGCGCTGTCTTCTGGTCTACTTTTATTATAGCTATCCCTTTTGTAGTTGGGAACTTCATGCATAGATGTGGAGTCGAGACTACTGCGTCGAGATGATTTAATGTTGTCCGACCTATTAAGGCATTGTAGGCTGAACTCACGTCGACCACGATATAGTCTATCTTGAGTGTTCTTGACTGGTTTTCTTTTTCGAAGGTCGTGTGTAGTGAGATGTATCCAAGTGGCTGAACTGGAGTGTCTCCCAGTCCGAACAGGCTGTTCGGATATGCCCTGAGTTCTTTTTCTTCCAGGCCAAGTTTGTCGAAGGCAGTTTTGAACAAGATGTCGGTGGAGCTTCCTTGGTCTACCAGTGTGCGGTGGAGATTTGCGTTTGCCAGTATGATAGTGATAACCATGGGATCGTCGTGTCCTGAGATGATGCCAGATGCATCCTCTTTGGTAAAAGTAATTGTGGGTATGTCGGGTGCTTCCTCTTTTCCCTCAACATGATATACTTCTTTAAGATATCTTTTGTGAGATGATTTGGAGATTCTTCCTCCCGCAAATCCTCCGTGTATCATGTGGACGTGTCTCTCTGGTGTACGAAGTGATTGCTCAGTTCGTCCAACATCTTCGTCCCTTCTTCTTTTTCTTTGCTCATCGACTCGGTTGGCTAGGTACCGATCTAATTTTCCTTCTCTTACCAGTTTTTCTATGACGTTTTTTGAGTCAAAGCATTCGTTGGTGGAATATTCACGGATTTGATGGTATTCACAATATTGAAGCTGCAATTATACTACTGGCAGGTACATGAAAAATCTAATTTGGACATTGACACAAATAAACAAATAAGTTCCAGCAACACAGCAACCCATCAGTATATGCAGCAACAAATTAGGATGACATTGATGTTCCAGCATATATTTAAATAGCTCTACTAACATTTAGAGGCAAGAAAAGTCCAGAAACAATATGACAGGCACAATCAAGGAGCAGGAAATGACCATCAGAAATTACAATTTCATCAATTTTGGCCATAATCCAATTAAAAATCACAATGGTAACACATGATTAATCCAAAGAATCTAACCCGGCAAATTGACCCAAATCATAAAGGAGTTGAAGTTTAAAACCAACACAACAATGAAAAATCTGCACAATACTCCACAATATCCCAAGAGAAATCACAAGGAAACAAAAGAACATGACAATAATCAGGCACACAAAGTAAGAACCACTTAAATCAACCAGGAATAAACTTAGCACATAAACTATCCATCATCAAGAAAATAAGGAAAAAAACTTAAGAAGCATATTTATCAAATATCATAACCCTGACCAATAAGTTGCTCAGAAATTTCCCAAGTAGAATGCCAGGAACAAAGTATAGGAGCAGAGGAAACCAAAAACCAAATAAAGAAAAACTCCAGCCCCAACATCATTCAAGAAGAAGAGTTAATGATCTATTTTTTCAGGATAATCTCAAGCAATAAGAACGCAGAGCCCTACTTCACTAAGCTTATTCAGGATAATCTCAGGAAATAATTAATTAAAGTGATAGATATTATGAATAGAATCACAGAACAGAGCCCTACTTCACTAAGCTTATTCAGTCTGAACTCATTCATCAATTCACTATATTAAGAAATAGCAGGATGAATTAACTAGCAAAATCCAAAACAATAATAAGAGTGGCAGCAATTGAACCATTGACACATGCATCGAAGTAAATACATAAGGAAAGAGAAAGTGAAGTTACCGTCAATCCAAGATCTGATATCGTCGACTAGTTGAACACAAGACCCGATCGGCGTCAATCACCCCCACACCAACGTCAATGGAATACTTCAACACAAGCTCTGATCGCAGAGCTGCAGAGAAACAAAAATCCCCAAAAACGAAGAAATCAGTAACTGGCGGAGAGGGAGAGGTACCTAGAGAACTTGAGAGGAAGCTGCAGAGAAACAAATTAGTAACTGGCGGAGAGGGAAAAGTACCTAGAGAAATTGTAACCGGTGGAGAGAGGAGAAGTCGAGAGGGAAGAACGGCGTTGTCGGAGATCGAGAGCGAAGGGAGAGAGAAGGAAGATCGAGAGCACCGTTATACTGTGTTTCGTTTAAGGCTAGGGTTGCAATTCTTTTGTTTTATATATGTGTGAAAACGGCGGTTCAAAACCGCCATAATCACCCAGAACCGCCAGCAAACATACAGTTAATTATGGCAGCAACCAAAAATGCCATAATAACCGGGTATTACGGCGGTTCTTTAAAACCGCCGCAATGTCAATGCCATTTTAAACTTTTTTTTTTGTAGTGATTGCCCAAACTCCAAATTTCCCAGAAAACTCATAACCAATAATAAATACACCTCCCTGCAATTCCTTGAGAAGACGACCCGAGGTTTAAATACTTCGGTTATAAATTTTATTGTGTTTTGTTACTTGTGACAACCAAACTTTTGTACGAAAGGATTCTCTGTTAGTTTAGAAACTATACTTACAACGTGATTATTTTTATAAAGCGACCAACCTCTTCAGGACAGACTATCCGACCTCGTCTCAAAGAGCTCGGCCAAATCAACAAGAGAGCACAGTAAAAGGCCCAAATAGAGGAACACGACCCAAATCCTAAGGCGGCCTAAGCCTATAGAGATAAGGGCGGTTCCAATAAAGATACGCTGACCTCAACTCTAAAGATAAAGATAAGATAAGATAACTAACTTATCTTACCCAACAAAGGTCACATCTCAACACTATAAATACACTGGAGCACCAGGTATAACTCATACTCTGATTCTACATAAAACCTGTTTAATACCCATGCTAACTTAAGCATCGGAGTCTCTTGCAGGTACCCCCCCACCCTCCGGTGGCAAAGGATCAGAAGTGCAACCAGTCCAACAAGTCGGACACAACAGCTCCGGCCGCCACCAGCCAGCCGGACACGTCATCTCCGAGCTGTTGTGTCCGACTTGTTGGACTGGTTGCACTTCTGATCCTTTGCCACCGGAGGGTGGGGGGGTACCTGCAAGAGACTCCGATGCTTAAGTTAGCATGGGTATTAAACAGGTTTTATGTAGAATCAGAGTATGAGTTATACCTGGGTGCTCCAGTGTATTTATAGTGTTGAGATGTGACCTTCGTTGGGTAAGATAAGTTAGTTATCTTATCTTATCTTATCTTTATCTTTAGAGTTGAGGTCAGCGTATCTTTATTGGAACCGCCCTTATCTCTATAGGCTTTGGCCGCCTTAGGATTTGGGTCGTGTTCCTTTATTTGGGCCTTTTTACTGGGCTCTCTTGTTGATTTGGCCGAGCTCTTTGAGACGAGGTCAGATAGTCTGTCCTGAAGAGGGCTTTATCTCTAATCATCCCAGGTCGGATAGCTCGACCTAGGGTATGAACAGTGCCCCTGCTTGAGCTCGATCTTCTCTTTGAGGTCGAGTCCTTGACTTCGGTCCTTCTTAAAGTCGAACTCAAGCATTTGTCGATTCTTTTCTTTGTAGGGTCTTTTTTGAATGTAGAATGTTTCCCTCTAGAAGCGCGCGCTTTTGTATTAGCGCTTTTTTGGGAATGCAAGCGGTTTTAATATCCGCATTTAATTGGTATTAATTTTGCCCTTCATTCTCTCTTGGCTTTTTGAATTTCGCGATCAAAAACGGTTTCTTTTATTCATTTCTTCTTCGTAACTTCTCCCTTTACTCTCTCGTTTTCCGTTTCTCTCATCTGCTCTCTGTCTTTCGCTTGCACTTCTGCTTTCTTGTGTTTGCGGCGTCATTCGGCATTTTTCTGGGCAGCCTCTATCCCTGCGCTTCCACTTTTCCTCGAAGCTTCTTTCGTCTCCAGGTTAGTCCCATTTCATATTTTCCTCGTCGTTTTTGACTTTGCGATGGAGTTTTTGATCTTCTTTTTGGAGAAAGTTTGGATCTTTCTGTTTTTATCATGCTTGAATTTGTTGCATGCTTTGGGATTTCTTCATTTTCTGCATGATTGCCTTTGCTTAATGCTTTTTAGGGTTTTCGCATGCTATCGTCTTTCCTGTTTTGTGCTTTCGATGGTCGTTTTCGCCTAATTCTGAGAAAGGTTGTGCCTTTGGTGATTTTCTGTTTGGCATTGTTGACGTTTGACAGTGCTTTCGCTGGTAGACTGTAGAAAGATAGTTACTTTGATGACTTTGCATTTTTTAACTTGATGGACGAAATGCTTGCTGCTTTAGGTCTTCTTTCCTTGTTTTGAGAGATACTGGGGTGTAGGTTTTTTCTAGGAATCTTGCTTTGTTATTGCCTCCAAAGGATGCCCCAGGACTTTTGGTTTGAGTCTTGGGGTTTTCCTTTTGTTTATCCGCCCGTCGAGATGTTTTGACCCGTGCCCGAGATGTTTTTGAGTAATCCGCTCTTCTTTTCTTTTGTAGGATCTTAGTTGACCTCATGTCTTCCCGAAATAACGTCGTAGCGACGCCTTCCCAGGTCCCTGCGGGTATGGCCGATTGGGTGGACTCCATGGTTCTCATGTGTGTCTCACTGGTTGACTCTGAGTTTTGTTCTCAGCTTAGGCAGTTTCACAGCGTCTGTAGTAACTCTGGTGAAGAGAAGAATTATGAGCTTGTTCCTCCTTCCTTTGATGAGAAAGTCTGTTTCTCGACTCGAGTTGTTGACAATCGCCCTTTCTTTTATGCTTATGATTTTTTCTTTGGTCAACTCGGGGTTATTCTTCCCTTTACTCCATTTGAAATCGACTTGTTATGGTCTTGTAATGTTGCCCCTTCTCAACTTCAATCTGAACTGGGTATCTTGTGTTTCCTTTGCTGTTTGTCTTACGATGCTTCTAGCTGTATTTTCAACTTGTTTGATTTGTAGCTTGACTTCTATTTTATTTGCAGAGGCAATGAAGAACAATGAGTCTATGAAAGCTTTTAAAAGGGCACAGAAGGCGACTGCTGCCAGGAATGTTGCCGCTCGGGCTGCTGGGAAGGGGTCCTCCCAGCCCCGTGAGAAGCCAGCCGTGCTGAGCTCTCCCGGGGTGAGGAAGGCGATCCCGGTACCTCGGGTTCGTTTGGTGGATCCTCCTTCTTCTTCTGCGATTCCATCCGCCGCTCCTCCGAGTAAAAAGCAAAAGACTTCTGAGCCTTTCGACCTCAACGCTCCTGATTTCAACGCCATTGAGTTTATAGATCAACAAATTGGGCCATATGGTACCATTCCTATGGATGATGTGTCCATTCTCCATCATTTGGAGTTTATGGCTCAGAATCATGTGAGGATGGCCTTTATGTCGGCTGCACTTCATCGCACTGCCCAGAATCTTCCTCTCCACGCTACCAAGGCGTTTATGGAGGAGGCGAAACGAGAGTTTGACTGGATGAAGGGTTTGAAGGAGGAGCTCGAGGTGAAGGTGGTCAAATTGGAGAAGGACCTCGAAAATGAGAAGGCGAGTTCCGAGGCGCTGGCTGCTTCCTTGAGGTTGGCTGAGGATGCGGCCATGATGCACAAGGACAGCTATGTGACTTCCTATAGGGAGGGGAGGCGCCTGAGGGAAGAACTCGACAATGTCCGAGAGGATTATGCTGAGCTCCAAAGTCATCTTGTTGGCAGCGTAACTGCTACTTACGAGAACTTGAAAGAGCAAGTCCGAATTATTGCTCGCGAGGCCGATCTTACCCTTTTTAGCCTAGATAATGTTGTCAGAGATGGCAAGATTGTCCCTGATGATGAGGGTGATGATGATGAAGTTGTTCCTCCCCTTGTGTCTTCCACCAAAGTGCCGACTTCTTCCACTCCTCCTGTTGTACCTGACCTGGATTGCCAGATCCTGAATCGGGAGGATGGGACTGTTGATGCGATGCCGCTTCAAACTCGCCCTCCTTCTCCTGGTCCTGATGTCGCCAAGAAAGCTCATGATGCTGCCGAGAAAACTTCTGATGTTTGTTGATTGTAGTTGGCCCGGCTTGTGGGCGTTTTTTGGAACTTTATTAAGATGTTGACTTTTTAGTTGCTTTCCTAGCAACTTTTTATTTTAAAAAACGGACAAGTAGCTTGCTACCCTTTGGGTAGTCAGTGTTAGTGGCCCTTCAAGGCCTTTATAACTTTATATAATTTGGTTTTCTTGCTTTACGTGTGTTCTTTACTGCCTTGTGACCGACTTCTTTGCGTTGGTCCCCTGATAGACTCTTTTTTGTAATCCTCTTTCTCGGACCTTCGTGAGGTCTCTTTCAGGGATTGCTTGGATTTTTGTAGTGGATCGACCTCGTTGGGTCGACTTCTTCTAAGCTGTTTCGTAATCCTCTTTCTTGGACCTTTGTTAGGTCTCTTTCAGGGATTACTTCTTGTCTTTTGTAGGAGGTCGACTTCGTTAGGTCGATCTCTTCTAAGTTATTTCGTAATCCTCTTTTTTGGACCTTGGTTAGGTCTCTTTCAGGGATTACTTTTATAACTTGTCTTTTGTAGGAGGTCGACTTCGTTAGGTTGATCTCTTCTAAGTTATTTCGTAATCCTCTTTTTTGGACCTTGGTTAGGTCTCTTTCAGGGATTACTTTTATAACTTGTCTTTTGTAGGAGGTCGACTTCGTTAGGTCGATCTCTTCTAAGTTATTTCGTAATCCTCTTTTTTGGACCTTGGTTAGGTCTCTTTCAGGGATTACTTTTATAACTTTTTTATCTTAGGCTGACTTTGCTAGGTCGAGCCCTTCTAAGTTAAAGTAATCCTCTTTAATAGGGTTGGCCAGACCTCTTTCCAGGGTTTACTTATAACTTGGGTTGACTTGGTCCGACTTCCGAACGCCGGCCAGTCTTTAAGTTATTTTATTAGCTATCCGTAAGACCTCGTCAGGTTCTTTTTTAGATTGCTTTCTATAACTTCTTACATTATTCTGTGTTCATTTTTACCGATTTGTAGAAAGTGGTTGGCATCTTTAGCTCGTCCTTTGGGTGAATTGCGTTTTCACCTTTATCGGACGACTCATCTTTATCGTGGTCGTGCAGTGAAATTGTTTTTCACTTTCTGCCGACCTGTAGCTTTATAATCAGACGATGAATACTTCAGATTCATGCGTCTTGAAATCTTTGTAGAATGCCTAGATAAATTTTATTCAAAGAAAAATACAAATATATACATATGGGAATTTTCTCATCCTCTTACGTTGGGTGTGTCTCAAACTGGTGCTTCATTAAAAAACATTTTCAGGAAAAAGAGCGCATCCATTGATGAGATCCTTTACCTTTTCTAACTGTAGTACCTTCTTAGGTTGCAGGCGTGCCGTGACCTTGGAAGCTCCCGTCCGTCGAGTTCGGACACTCTGTAGTAGCCCTTCCCGAGTACTTCTATGACTCGGTATGGTCCTTTCCAATTGGCTGCCAGCTTTCCCTCTCCGGGTCGTGTTGTTCCGATGTCGTTTCGGATTAAGATGAGGTCGTTTTCAACGAAACTTCTTGGTACTACCCTTTGATTATATCTAGAAGCCATTCAGCGTTTTAGCGCTTCTTCTCTGATCTGAGCTCTTTCCTGAACCTCAGGTAATAGGTCGAGTTCTTTCCTCTGGAGTTGGGAGTTTGCTCCTTCATTATAATGGACTTCCCTATGTGATCCTTCCTCAATTTCTATTGGAATCATTGCCTCCGTTCCGTATGTTAGCCGGAATGGGGATTCCTTTGTGGTGGAATGTGGCGTTGTTCGATATGCCTATAGGACTTGTGGGAGTTCCCCTACCCAGGTTCCCTTCGCATCCTGCAATCTCCAGTTTAACCCTGCCAATATGACTTTGTTGGCGGCTTCGGCCTATCCGTTAGCTTGGGGGTGTTCAACAGAGGTGTACTGGTGCTTTATATTCAAATCGGCTACTAATTTTCTGAAGCCCGTATCTGTGAATTGGGTGCCATTGTCTGTGGTTATTGAGTACGGGACCCCAAATCTTGTGACAATGTTTCTGTATAAGAATTTTCGGCTTCTTTAGGCAGTGGCATTGGCTAATGGTTCTGCTTTGATCCACTTTATAAAGTAATCTACCCCTACTATGAGGAATTTAACTTGCCCTGATCCCTGGGGAAAGGGGCTGAGAAGGTCGAGTCCCCATTTCGCAAAAGGCCAAGGGGCAGTCACACTGATGAGTTCTTCTGGCGGGGCGATGTGGAAATTGGCATGTTTCTGACATGGTGGACATGTCTTTACGAATTCTGTAGATTCTTTCTGTAAAGTTGGCCAGTAAAACCCTGCCCGGAGTATCTTTTTGGCAAGAGCCCATGCTCCGAGATGATTGCCGCAAATGCCGCTGTGTACCTCTTCTAACACTTCCCTGGTGTGGGAGGTCGGCACACATTTTAGTAATGGTACCGAGATCCCTCTTTTGTATAGGATGTTGTTTATGATGGTGTAATACTGTGCCTCCCTTTTTAGCTTCTTTGCTTCCTTGTCTTCTGCGGGGAGTGTTCCTGTTTTGAGGTAGTTAATTATGGGGATCATCCATCCTTGGTCCTGGCCTGTTATGGTTAGGACTTTTTTCGTTTCCGAGATTGATGGGTTCTGTAACATTTCCTGGATGAGGCTTCTATTATTGCCCCCTGGTTTGGTGCTGGCCAGTTTTGAGAGTGCGTCAGCTCGAACATTTTGCTCACGGGGTATGTGGCAAATCTTGTATTCCCCGATTCGTTCGAGCTGTTGCTTGGTCTTATCCAAATATCTTTTCATGGTGGGATCTTTGACTTAGTAGCTCCCTGCTATCTGTGATGTGACCACTTGCGAATCACTATAAATGTTAAGTTTTCGAGCTCCCACCTCTTCAGCCAGTTTTAGACCAGCTAGCAATGCTTCGTATTCTGCCTGGTTATTTGAAGCCGGGAATCCGAACTTGAGGGAGAGCTCAATTTGGGTTCCCTGGTTGATTTCTATTATAATTCCTGCGCCACTTCCCGTTTTATTTGAAGAACCATCCACATACAGATTCCACTCTATGGGGGCTTCTAGGGCATCTGTGAATTCGGCGATAAAATCGGCCAGGTATTGTGATTTGATGGCGGTCCGAGCTTCATATTGGAAGTCGAATTCTGATAGCTCGACTTCCCATTGTAGAATTCTGCCTGCTAAATCTGTTTTCTGCAGTATTCCCTTTAAAGGCTGATTAGTTTGAACTTTAATGGTGTGGGCCTGGAAGTAGGGGCGGAGTCGCCGAGATGTTAAAACGAGAGTGTAAGCAAATTTTTCTATTTTCTGATAGTTCAGCTCGGATCCCTGCAGTGCTTTGCTAATGAAGTAGACGGGTTGTTGCCCGTTTTCGCTTTCGCGGACCAGTGCTGACGCTACTGCCTTGTCTCCTACTGCAAGATATAGTATGAGTGGTTCTCCTTCTTGAGGTCGGGATAGGATAGGTGGCTGTCCTAAGAACTTTTTAAAGTCTTGGAACGTTTGTTCGCATTCGGTCGTCCACTCGAACTGTTTTCCCTTTCTTAAGGTAGCGTAGAAGGGGAGAGATCTTATTGCGGCTCCTGCTAAGAATCGGGATAGGGCGGCCAACCTCCCGTTGAGTTGTCGTACTTCTTTTACGCAGGTTAGGCTTTTCATGTTGAGTATGGCCTGGAATTTATCTGGATTTGCTTCAATTCCTCTCTGTGTGAGCATGAAGCCTAAGAATTTGCCTGCTTCTACCGCAAAGGTGCATTTTGCTGGATTGAGTCGCATATTATGCTTCCTGATGGTGTCGAACACCTGGGCTAGGTCGGTCAATAGTGTCTGTTCGCTTTTTGTTTTAATTAGCATGTCGTCCACATAAACTTCCATGATTTTCCCGATGTGATCCGAGAAGACTTTATTCATCAATCTTTGATAAGTGGCTCCTGCGTTCTTAAGGCCGAAAGGCATTACGATGTAGCAGTAGTTCGCCTTTGGCATTAAAAACGAGGTTTTTTCCTGGTCCGGTGGGTACATGAGGATTTGGTTGTATCCTGAATACGCGTCCATAAACGAGAGATATTTATATCCAGAGGAAGCATCTACCAGGGCGTCAATACTCGGGAGTGGGTATGGGTCTTTTGGGCAAGCTTTGTTAAGATCTGTGTAATCGGTGCACATTCGCCACTTCCCATTTGATTTTTTCACCAAAACGACGTTGGCTAGCCATAGTGGGTATTTGACTTCTCTTATAAATCCAGCTTCCAGCAGTGCCTGCACTTGCTCTTCCACAGCTTGGGATCGCTCTGGCCCGAGTTTTCTTCGTTTCTGCTGGACCGGTCGAGATCCTGGATAAACTGCCAACTTGTGACACATTAGTTTAGGGTCTATGCCTGGCACGTCTGTGGCTTTCTATGCAAAAAGGTCAGCATTATCTCGCAAAAATTGTATTAGCAGTTCTTTTAAATCTCCTTTGAGGATTGTGCCGATATTAGTTGTTTTTCCCGAGGTGTCCCCGATCTGAATTTTTTCTATCTCGCCCTCTGGTTGGGGGGCGAAACTCTTCTCGTCGTTGAACTCCGCCCAGCTCTATTGTGTGGAACTCTTCTCCTTTGCCCCTGAGGTTGAGGCTCTCGTTGTAACAGCGACGCGCCATCCTCTGGTCTGCTTTTATCGTGGCTATCCCTTTTGGAGTTGGGAATTTCATGCATAGGTGTGGGGTCGAGACTATTGCACCGAGTTGGTTGAGCGTGGTCCGGCCTATGAGAGCGTTGTAGGCTGAGCTTATGTCGGCTACAATGTAGTCTATTTTGAGGGTCCTGGATTGGTCTCCCTTTCCAAAGGTTGTATGCAGTGGTATGTATCCTAATGGTCGAACCGGAGTGTCTCCTAGCCCGAACAAACTGTTTGGATATGCTTTAAGTTCTTTTTCTTCTAAGCCGAGTTTATCAAAGGCTGTTTTGAATAAGATGTCGGCAGAACTCCCTTGATCTATTAGCGTCCGATGTAGGTTGGCGTTTGCCAATATGATAGTGATAACCATTGGGTCGTCGTGTCCTGTAATGATGCCGGTTGCGTCCTCTTTAGTGAATGTTATTGCCGGGATGTTGAGTGCTCCCTCCTCTCCTTCGACATGGTATACCTCTTTGAGGTATCTTTTACGAAAGGATTTGGAGATCCCTCCTGCTGCAAAGCCGCCATGTATCATGTGGACATGTCTTTCTGGCGTCCGAGGTGATCGTTCCGCTCGTTCCGTGTCTTCATCCCTTCGTCTCTTTCTTTGCTCGTCATCTCGTGTGGCCAGAAATCGGTCTAGTTTTCCTTCCCTTGCCAATTTTTCTATGATATTTTTCAAGTCAAAGCATTCGTTGGTGGAGTGTCCCCGGACCCGATGATATTCACAATACTCCTTTCGGCTTCCTCCTCCCTTTTTGCCTTTGAGCGGCCGTGCTGGGGGAATTTTTTCCGTATGGCAGACCTCTTTATATATTTCGACCAGGGATGCTCTAAGAGGAGTATAGTTATGGTACTTCTTAATTTTCTCCCCTTGTCTGTCGTCTTTTCTTTTGAATTCTTTGTCTCTGTCACGGTGGGAAGCTCCCGACTTCGAGGACTCTCCTAACCGAGCGTTTTCTTCCATATTGATGTATTTTTCTGCTCGCTCCTGTACTTCGTTGAGGGTGGTCGGGTACTTTTTTTATATAGATTGGCTGAAGGGTCCCTCTCATAGGCCGTTGATGAGTCCCATGATTGCGGCCTCCGTGGGTAAACTTTGTATGGCCATGCATGTTTTGTTGAATCTTTCCATGTAGTTTCGAAGGCTCTCCCGATCTCCTTGTTTGATTCCTAATAAATTGGGGGCATGTTTAGCTTTATCCTTTTGAATGAAAAATCTGGCTAGGAATTTTTTGGCTAAGTCATCGAAGCTTGAGATGGATTTTGGGGGTAAGTTATCGAACCACCGAATAGCTGTCTTTGTGAGAGTGGTTGGGAAGGCTTTACAATGAACAGCATCTGGGGCGTCAGTGAGGTACATTCTGCTTCTGAAGTTACTAAGATGGTGGTTGGGATCCGTGGTGCCGTCGTACAGGGTCATATCCGGGAGTTTGAAGTCTTTTGGAATTTTGGTTTTCATGATTTCCCTAGTGAAGGGGTCTTGCTCTTTGTGTGAATTTTCTTCGAGATTAGCGCGAGGGGCTTTTGATTTGAGATCGGCTTCCAATTGCTGCAGTTTTTCTTCCAACTCCCGACGTCGCCGCATCTCTCTTTGTAGATCTCTTCCGATTTCTCGTTGTTGCTGGGTTTCTTTTTCCAGTTGTTTTAGGCGATTTAAGAGTGCTTCTATGGCTCCTGAATTTGGCAAATCTTTGTCTTTGCTGGTCTTCGGAGTGTCTTGTAGCGTGACATCCGCGTTCTTGTACGGTGTTCGATCTTCCAGACCTGAATCGTGGTCGTTGTCATGGTTGTCCGCCATGGTGATGGGATGACTTCCAGGTTCCCCAGCAATGGCGCCAATGTTCCGAGGCTTACCTGAAACTGTAGGTCGATCTCGGACGAGATCTTCTGTACTGGTCGGAGATGATGTGTCCAGCTGGCTGGTGGCGACCGAAGCTGTTGTGTCCGACTTGTTGGACTGGTTGCACTTCTAATCCTTTGCCACCGGAGGGTGGGGGGTACCTACAAGAGACTTCGATGCTTAAGTTAGCATGGGTATTAAACAGGTTTTATGTAGAATCAGAGTATGAGTTATACCTGAGTGCTCCAGTGTATTTATAGTGTTGAGATGTGACCTTCGTTGGGTAAGATAAGTTAGTTATCTTATCTTATCTTTATCTTTAGAGTTGAGGTCAGCGTATCTTTATTGGAACTGCCCTTATCTCTATAGCTTAGGCCGCCTTAGGATTTGGGTCGTGTTCCTCTATTTGGGCCTTTTACTGGGCTCTCTTGTTGATTTGGCCGAGCTCTTTGAGACGAGGTTGGATAGTCTGTTATGAAGAGGTTGGTCGCTTTATCTCGAATCATCCTAGGTCGGATAGCTCGACCTAGGGTATGAACAGCTAGGTACCGATCTAATTTCCCTTCTCTTACCAGTTTTTCTATGACGTTTTTTAAGTCAAAGCATTCGTTGGTGGAATGTCCATGGATTCGATGGTATTCACAATATTCAGTCCGATTTCCTCCTCCTTTTTTGCTTTTGAGTGGTCGAGCTGGGGATATTTTTTCAGTATGGCAAACTTCTCTGTAGACATCCGCAAGGAACACCCGAAGAGGGGTGTAATTGTGGTATTTTTTTATTTTTTCCCATGTTGATCTTCTTTCTTTTTAGACTCTTTATCCTTATCTCGGGAGGAGTAGGAGAATCCAGATTTTGAGGTCTCTCCTAGTCGAGAGTTTTCCTCCATGTTGATGTACTTCTCTGCTCGTTCTTGCACTTCGTTCAGAGATGTGGGGTGTTTTTTCGATATAGATTGGCTAAAAGGTCCTTCTCGCAAGCCATTGATGAGACCCATAATGGCGGCCTCTGTTGGTAGGCTTTGTATGTCCAGACATGCTTTGTTGAATCTTTCCATGTAACTGCAGAGACTTTCCCGATCTCCTTGCTTGATTCCTAATAGACTTGGGGCGTGCTTAGCTTTGTCTTTTTGGATGGAGAATTTGGCCAGAAACTTCTTGGCTAAGTCGTCGAAGATTGAGATGGACCTAGGGGGTAGATTGTCGAACCATCTAATTGCTGTCTTTGTTAAAGTAGTCGGGAAGGCTTTGCAGCGGACTGCATATGAGGCGTCGGTGAGGTACATTCTACTTCTAAAATTACTGAGATGATGGCCGGGATCTGCCATGCCATCGTATAAAGTCATGTCAGAAAGTTTGAAGTCCTTTGGGATTTTGGTCCTCATGATCTCTTTGGTGAATGGGTCTTGGTCCTTACGGGGGTCATCTTTGTGCTTGGATCGAGTATTTTTGGCCTTGAGATCTGCTTCGAGTTTTAGGAATTTGTCCTCTAACTCACGGCATCGCCTAACTTTCCTTTGTAGGTCTCTCTCAGCTTCTCGTTGATGTTCCACCTCTTTTTCGAGTTGTTTTAGGCAGTTTTGAAGTGCCTCCATGGCTTCCGCGTTTGGCGAATTTTTGTCTTTGTTAGGTTGCGGGTATCTTTTGGTGTAGAGTCTGTGTTTTTACGCGGCGTTCTATCTTCTAGATCCGAGTCGTGGTCGTTGTCGTGGTCGTCTGCCATGGTGGTGGGATGACTTCCAGGTTCCCCGGTAACGGCGCCAATGTTCCAAGGAGTTACCTGAAACTGTAGGTCGATCTCGGACGAGATCTTCTGTGCTGGTCGGAGCTGACGTGTCCGGCTGGTGGATGGTGACCGGAGCTGTCGTGCTCGACTTACTGGACTGGCTGTGCTGCTGATCCTTTGTCACCGGAGGGTGGTAGTACCTACAAGGGACTCCGATGCTTAAGTTAGCAAGGGTATTAAGCAGGTTTTTTAGTAGAATCAGAGTATGAGTTATACCTGGGTGCTCCAGTGTATTTATAATAGTAGAGGATGACCTTTCTGGGGATAAGATAGTTATCTTATCTTGTCTTTGAGTGAGATCATCTTATTTTCAAAGGAACCGCCTTTATCTCTATAGGCTTGGGCTGCCTTTGGATTTGGGTCGTGTTCCTCTATCTGGCCCTTCATTGGGCTTTCCTGGCAATTTGGCCGAGCTCTTTGAGAAGAGGTCGGATAGTCTGACCTGAAGAGGTCGGTCGCCTTGTCGCTAAACATCCCGGGTCGGACAGCTCGACCCAGGGTATGAACAATCACCATGTGCATCGTTATCCCTATCATACATCCGTAGATAATGACTTAGAATCATATTAAAACACACACCCTAAAATTCAACGAACAAGACAAAATTATTAAATTTATTACAAAATCTGGCAGAGCATACCCTATAATTAGAATCTTTCGCCAGATATTGTTATCATTTTCTACAAACCAAAGAAGTTTTAAAACAAATTACACAAAATTTTGGCAGAATTTTTCCATAATTCAGAGACATCCATCAAATAAATATATTAATTTTCACAGTAAAAACAGCTGCAAACATAAATTAGAACAAACACAAATTCAATAACACATTATGTTCTAATCGTTCTAGTGTGCAACCTCTTATAACTCCACAATTTTCCAGTAAATAAGGGTTTCGAGAAAGCGCCTTTATACGACTTTCTCTCACTTCCGTCATAAAACGTTATCCTAGGATCAGAAAAATAAGTCCAATATAAAACTTAATATACGAATTCAATAGTTTAGTAGAATGAATAAAAAATTAAAATTAGTATAAAAAATTGAATAAAATATTTCTAATAACTTTATACGGATGGAATTCTTTTTTTTAAAGGAACTTGATATTTTTTGTAGGAATAAAATATAAAAATTAATTGAAAATAATAAAATAAAATTATATAAAATCTTAAAAAATAATATTAGAAAAATAAAAAAATTATAAAATATAAAAAAAATAGATGAAAAAATAAAATATAAAATATTATTATTTAAACATTCTAAAGAGTGAAAAAAAAAACAAAAGAATCATCTAAAAAAATAAAAAACATAAGGAGCGTTAAATAATACATGAAAACTTAAAATTATATGTAAACAAATTAAAATCATGTATTTAATTAATGTGATTTGCAAGAGAAAAATTCACGTTCGTTATTCATTTGAATATTAATCATATCGCATAATTGAAAAATCCTTAAACAATGACAAATCAAGTTTAATATAGTAATAGCAAAATTTTAAAGCTAACGTGAAACATTATTATTTTCATGAAAAAAAATTATTATTGACTTAGATTAACATTAGCATATTAATATAATTAGATTCACTATGTTAAGCTAAATGAATTGGAAAAAAATATTACTTGTAACATGTTATTAATTCCATCTAAAATTAAATAATTGATATAATAATAGATTATTTACAGTGGATTTTAGTTAATTTAGTTTAATCAATCAAATAAATAAAATTGAAAAATATATTTAAGATGAAGCTATGTTAGTTCATAATTAAATGATTGAAATTCAATTTGATATTTATGAGTTTAATTAAATTAATTAGTGTGATACTTAAGTATCTAATTAAATTAATTAGTTGATATAATTAATTTATTATAATAAATTATATTTATTTTGTTAAAAAAATAAATTAAAAATATACTACTACAGTTCTATTATTAAATGTAAAAGTTTAATTTTTATATAATATAGAATAAAGTATCAATTTTGTCTCCAACGTTTGGGGTAAGTCCCAAAGTTGTTCCTAATATTTCACTCGTCCTATTTAAGTCCCTAACGTTTCAAAATTGACTCAATGTTGTCCTGCTGTTAAGGATCCATTAACAGAATTGACGGCAGGACAGAATTGAGACGATTTTGAAACGTTAGGGACTTAAATAGGACGAAAACGTTAGAGACAAAAACAATACACAAAAATAAATTTTAATTTAATTTTATCTTTCAATAATATTAATTTTTTACTGTATATAATATTCAATTATTTTTCAATTACATCTAAATAAATTACACTTAATCACATTACTTTCATTTTAAATAAATTTATTTTTTTATAATTTTAAAGAATTTTGATACATTAGAGACAAAAGGTATAATTTATATTTTATTGTATATATATTTTTTTTTCTTTTTTGCAAGTTTATATATTAGTCATTCTACAAATATTTCATGATAACTAAAAATCTTTAAGAGTAAAATTATAAAAAAAATAAATTCATTTAAAATGAAAGTAATATGATTAAGTGTAATTTACTTAAAAGTGATTAAAAAATAATTGAATACTATGTATAGTAAAAAATTGATATTATTGAAGGATAAAATTAAAATTTATTTCTATGTATCATTTTTGTCCCTACCAACGTTTTCGTCCTATTTAAGTTCCTAACGTTTTAAAATCGTTTCAATTTTGTTCTGCCGTCAATTCTGTTAACGGATCCCTAACGGCAGGATAACATTGAGTCAGTTTTAAAACGTAAAGGAATTAAATAGGACAATTGAAACCTTATAAACAACTTTAGGACTTACCCCAAACATTGGAGAAAAAACCATACTTTACTCTATAATATAATAGATAACAGATAGATAATAGATAAAGAAAATGACGTAAGTTTACAGCTTTTTAAGTATCATTTTGTTCTCTTTCATAAAAACCCATAAACTTCATAAACTTTTACATAGGAAATTTTATCCCAGACTTTCCCATACAATAATCATAAAGACGAATAAATAGGTACACCTGGCAAGGAGTTTCCAGCATCAACAATAAAATTGTTACCGGTCACATAAGCAGAAGAATTATGAAGTAAGTAACGAACAAGTGTTGTTAATGCTGGATCCGAAGTGCCAAATGTCCTCAAAGGTACTGTTTTTGCGGCCACTTGATTCAGCCAATCTTTCTCCATTAATTTTTCAGTGATTTCAGATTTGAAAAGTCCAGGTGATATAGAATTCACTCTAATTTTGTGTACTCCTAGTTCCAATGCCATAACCTATCAATATAAGAGAGAAGAAAAAATATACCTTTGTTTTAGAATTTCAGAAAAATATGTATAGGTTTTTTTTAGTTTTGTTTTTTATATATGAATATAAAAAAGTGCATAAATAATGGAAAAAAAAAAGAAAAAAATCTTAAACAATTTTTTATAATTATCTTGAAAAACAACAATGTTCTCAACAAAAAAGACGATACTCTTTTTACTTTATAATCTTTATTTCTATGAGACTGGTTAACTTTTTTATTAATATTTTTTTTTGTATTAATAGAATAAACCTACATGACATGTTAAATTGTTGATTTATCCATCAAAAGCTAACAAGAATTGGCAAAATCTTTTTTATTGAGAATCTCAGTTATCTTTTAAGAATATATAATTGTCAAAGTCATTTAATTTTTTTATATTTTTTTTTGAAATATATTAATTAAATTTATTGTGTAAAACTAAAAAATATTAATAATTTTTAAAATATCTTTATTTATAAAAATTAAATAAAAGATATATTAAGGATTACATAAACATATTTTAAAAGAAGATCATTAATAAAAAAAACTAATCAATCCTATAAAATTAAATATCAATAATCTAAAAATATATTTTTTTTATCGAAAATTTTGAAGTCGTTCAAAAAAATTAACAGAAGTGTCTTAATAAATATTCACCCAAAAGAAAAATTAAGTCAGTTTTCTAGTCGAAGAATACTTTTCGTATTTGTAATCTTTGTTAAATATTTAGAATTTAAAAATTATTTTTAGTTTTAAATTTATTTAATTGTATAAATTAATTCAAATTATGAAATTATTACTTGTCAAAATTTGTAACAAAAGGGAATGACGACGATTGCTTGCATGGCAGACAAAAAGCTAGTCAATTAGAAAAAGGATCCATGGAGATCTGGCATAGTTGTTAAAGTATGAATAATGTTTTCAAATTACTTTTAGTTTCCATATGGTATAAAATTTTAGGATGAATAATAATAATAATAATAATAATAATAATAATAATAATAATAATAATAGATGAATTCTATGTTATAGAAATAAAACTTTTTCTACATATAAAAAAATTAACGTAGCATGAATTTAAAAATGACATCTATTTCTTACTATTATTTTTGTTGTATTAGACCCATAAAAAAATAATTTTTGAGCTATAATGGATTATTGCTATTAATTAAAAGAATATATTTTATTGTGTTTACTTTATCAATAAAATTTATTAGTTTTTATTAAATATTCTAAGTATACGATAAATAATGTTAAATACTACAAGCAATAAATATTTTAAAAAAATAAACATTTAAAATTTAGTATCTAAATTATTGTGTATATTTTTGAATTTTTTTTATATTTTGTATAAAAAACTAATAAGTGTTATTTTTATTTTATGAGAGTAGTTTAAAAAAAATTATCATTTGATTTATGGATTAATTAAAAAATTCTTTAGTCAATGAATTATTTATTTTTTTCAAATTAATTATAATATTTTGATTTATAATATGAATGATAATTTATTTAAAATTACAAATATAACAACAAAGTTAAATATAAAAAAATAAGAAAATATTTATACGCAAAACTAGAACATAAGTGAATATTCATATGCACCAAATAATTTCAGTTATGTTCACTCCAGTTTTATTCTTTTAAGTTTTTTTGTTCTCATCTTTTTAAATTTAACTTTGTTGTTATATTTATAATTTTAAATAAATTATCATTCATACTATAAATTAAAATATTATAAATTAATTTTAAAAAAATAAATAATTCATGTACTAAAGAATTTTTTTAACTAATTTATAAATATTTTTTAATTTTAATATTGAATTCATAGTAGTATTTTTTAACAATGTATGAAACTTGATGCATTTTTTTTATATAAAAATCATAAATCTGACTCTTCAATTTGTGAAGTTTAAATTTTTTTAAAAAAAATTTAAAACACAACCGATCATCCCCTTTGTGAACTTACGTAAAACCAATTTTTCTATTTGTGAACTTACATAAATATATTATTAATAGTAATTATGTTAGCATAATTATGGACTTATAAGTTAGTTTTTTTTTTTTTTTTTTGGGACAAAAGAGTGGGTTTACGATGAAGGCTGCTAATATTTTTTAGACAGTTTACTCTCTCAATATTTATTTATGGCATTTTAGCCCCTCAAATATCTTTTTCTGTTTTTTAAAAAATATTTTGTTGGTTTTATCGTTTTGATATAGTAAAAAAATTTAAAATTGCATATTTTTAGAGTAATTATTAAAAGCCGTAATTAATCCTCAAATTTAAATATATATTATTTTTTAAAACTATAAAAAAAACATTCAAAAAATTTTTATTTATAAATTAAAAAATAATTAAAAAAATAAATTAAAATTCTCAATTTTTTTATTTAAAAACATTTCGTAAGTATCTAACCTATTGTTCGTTGCAGAATATTTTAATTGTCAGAATTTAAAATGGATTATTTTTAAATTTTATTAGATTAAAACCAAATTATAAAAAATATAAATATAAAAAATACACTATACGAAAATATTTGATAACTCGGTCAAATTATATATTTTAAAAATTTAGTGAGTAAATTACCCGTGAATTAAAGTTAAGCTTTTAGAGAATACATTATAATTTATGCTACATTGTTTGTAGTTGTCAATGAGAAGAAGAAAATATATATTTCGTGTAATTTCATATTGTAATGAAAAAAAATTATGAAAATGAATTAGAAATTCTTATTTCTTTTTACTTTTTGAGGAATTTATTTTCTTTTTGTTTGAAAAGGTAGATAAAAAATCTACTATATATACCAGAATTAAAATTGTTTGGTTTAATGATTTTGTTCCTAAAATATTTTTTGTTATATATATCTATCACAAATTTTGTTTATAATTTATTAGGTTTAAGGAATTTATCATCTTAAACAATTATTTTTATTATTTAGATCATATTTAAATAAACATATATATGTTAATTAATAGACTAAATTAACCATAAAAAAAGAGATTTTATTTTTCGGGTTTTATGGTCCTATACTATTATAGAGAAAACTAAGGAGAAAAAAAAGAGAGAAAATAATAAATGAATGATGAGGATCGCAACATAGCATGCTTAGGTTTTTATTGTGCGTACATATACGTAAACGGTAAACCCACCATTTTGTCCAAAAAAAAAAAATCAAAAAGACCCAACTTATAAGTCCATAATTATGCTAGCATAATTTACTGCTATTACCTCACATTATTATATTTATCAGTCTCATTACGTGAAAATACACTGTAGTAAATTTGTGGATAGACTGAATAAAAACATATTCTATCTCCTAGTGGCTAGTAGGATACTTGTCACATAGTTACATCATACATTACATTTCTACACATATAAAATGACATCTTCTTCGAATTCGCTGTAAGTGTTTTTATTTTTATAAAAACATTTTTTTGTTGTTTTAAGTTTATTTTATTCATGTTTTGTTCATTAAATATTTGACTTTTCATTGTTAATTTGATCTATTAAATAATATATTTAAGAGTGAATACACACCCAACTCCTATTTCGAAAAGACAAGGCCTCCAAAAAAATATACCTAATCTAGTTCTTGATCTTTTTTCGAGACTGATTAGTCCCTGTGAAAAAAAAAACAACATTGACTTTTTTTTTTTGCACAAGAGCCTCGTTGTCCTTTCGAGATAATTATCAGGGGTCGGGTTGGGTTTTTTTTTTTGTCAAGGGCCTCGTTGTCTTTCGAAGTAATTGTCAGTGGGCTGTTTCGGGTTTTCTCTGTATTTAATTATTCTGTTAATTTTTATAATTTTATTAAATTTTTAATTAGGTCTTTATACTTTTTTTTCTTTTTAATTGAATCTCTATACCATATTAAATTTTGTAATTAATTTTTTGCCGTGACAAAAATACTGAAATTAACAAAATATTTCGTTAAATAAAATAAATGAATATGCCTAACACTTGACTAAATATTCTATATAATTTAATAAAATATTTTGTTAATTTCAATATTTTTGTTACAGTAAGCATTTAATTACAAAATTTGATATGGTATAAAGATCTAATTTAAAAAAAATATAGAAATTTAATAAAAAATTTGGTTAAACTATAGTACCGACAAAGTAATAATTAAACCTAAAAAATATAAGAAGTTATATATTAATGCGACAGTGTTTTGTGAAGACATCATGTTTTAGCTAGTTTTGCGCACATTCAAGTATTCAACTTGCTATATCGATATTTAATAAAATAAACTAATGAGAAAATTAAAACAGCAATTTTTAAATTATTCAAAACCAATAAAAAATAGAATACCTATATATGAAATGATTATATTTTGAACATTTTTATTAGATTGGAAAAATAACATTTTATGTTATTAATGTGTTTATTTGGATAAATGCCTATATATACAAAAAATAAAATTTCCTTTATTATAATTCAACATAAAATAAATAATGCATAAACAATTATTTTTTCTTTAAAAAAAAAACTTTAAAAGACTTTAATAGAAAATGTATTAATCATTTTTTAAAATGCAAGAGAAGATAGAAAAGATCAGTTAAAAAAAAAACTTTCTGGCATTCCAATGTGCTTTTTAGAAGAACAAAATTTTAAGTACGAAATAGTTGTAGGTGTTTCTTTTGTTTTTTGTTTTTTGTTTTTTTTTTTAGCAAAAATACTATAAATGTTCATCTAAAGAGGCATTAAAAAACATTAAGGGGTAGCTAATAGGGGTTATTCAATTATAGACATGAGTGCATAGTTGTAAGAACTAGACTAATTTGATCGGTTTAACTAAAAAACCAGTAAATTGAATTTTCAATCGATCCGATCTAATATCAGGATTATTTACACTATCTCCAGTAGAAAACTCATTTCAGTTCCTATTTATGGCTCACTTGTCATAAAAAGTGACTCCACATCAGATTTTGTGTCATAACCAATAAATAGGAACTCAATAAATCTCTCTCTTCTCCATTAAAAGGAACTAACTTTAATCCCTATTATGGTTTCACCTAATTAATTAATTAAATAATTAAAATTAATATAATTATTATTTTTTTATAATAATATTATTTAAATTTATAAATTTAAAATAATTTAATATTATAAAATATTAAAATAAATAACTTAAATTTGATTAGTATTTTAAATTTTATAAATAAAAATAAATAATCCAACTAAAAATTATTTTATAATATATAAAAATTAAATTTATTTTTTATGTAAAATAAATTTTATTAATTATGATTTAATATAACAATATAAATAATATTTGATATTGATTTAACATAATTATTTATATTAATTATAATTTAATATAACTAATTATTAAATAATTAATATAAATAATTAATTAAATAGATATATAAGTATTTAATATATATATATATATATATATATATATATATTTAATATATTTTTTATTTTTTATTAATTTACCACATGGCATGATTTTATTGGTTGTTGCAAGTTCTTGCTTAAAGAGACTCTCAACCTTGATTTCCGTGAAGAGTCTTCTTTCTCTTTTCACTCCAATGGTAATTGAGTCCCCATATATCAAAAGAAGAACTCTATTTCTTAGCATTAAAATTGCTCTTAAGGACCAGAATTGATAAGAACCAATCAAAATCGATGAAAATCGATTAAAACTAATGAAAATCAGTAAAAAATCAGTTCAACCGAATCACTCAAAAAAAATTTTAAAATGATAAAAATATGGTTACATGAGTCATGAATGGCACGATCTCCTAGCTAAAGCACATAATTATTTGATTGACTTAATGGGCAACCGACGAAGGAATAGTGAAAAGCTCATTAAATTTTGGGTTTTTTTTTTTTTTTTGTCGGATAGGATGAAATATTATTCTTTCGATATCGGAGGTGATAACGTGAAAATTCAGTTGAAATTTTTTTGTGGTGCTATTTGTCTAAGAGAAAAATTGTGAGTATGATGGGAGAGGTGTATCTGCTTAAGAGAAACATTAATGGTGTTCTAGTTTTGTAAATGGTCACTAGACATGGTGCTATTTGCATAAACAATGTCTTTGTTTGGTTTTAATTTGTATTTATTTCAGCATGATGTGTTTTATAAGCTATCACGACTCTTACTAGATGTCAGTATGTCACTATCGTATCTTTTTTCTAGGTTTAATATTTTGTAAACTTGTTAATTATGAACTAACTTTTTAACTATTTTGTAGCGCCGTCAAAATGGGTTAAATCCATCGGACCAGTCCATTTACCTGTTTAAATGGGCGGACTTTGTCTCTAAAATTAAGTCCGTTTAAATTTTGGGTTAAACGGGATGAACCCGATTAATCCGAAAAAAATGACGGGTTAAACAGGCTAGTCCGCGGGTGGCCCGTTTAATTTTTTTTTATTTTTTTTAAAAAGTAGTACTTTTAGTTAATATTTCTCCCAATCCGACCCGAAATACGACCCATCAACTAAAAAAAATTTTATTTTTTAAATGGTTTTTTACCTAAAAGTGGTATTTTTTGTCAAAATATTTTTCAAAAAATAAAATAAAATGATAAACGGACTGGCCCGTTTAACCCATCGGGCTGACCATAAACGGTTCGGATTAGAAAATTTTGGCCCGCGGATAAAGCGGGCTTAAACGGGCTGGGCCTAAATGGGCCGGGCTAACCCGTTTGACAGTCCTACTATTTTGTCACCTAATAACACTTTTCCTCGTTTTCATTGTCAAACTATATTGCATCAAAATTGTGTGGAACTCTCGACAAATCACCTCATGTATTGCAACATTTTTCAGCTTTATGCTGCACCGCGCCACCGCGCAACTGTAATCTAATTTAATGTCACAATGTAACTTAAAATTTATTCAAAATTCTATCTACTCTACTCTTTTTTTTTTAATTGGAACTTGTTCTTGTCTTGTTGTAGCCGAACTATAATTCGTCTCTGAGAAGTGGGAGGCCGACCTTATCACCGAGTTCCAATGCTCCTCCACCAACAAGCAAAACAAAAAGGAGGGAAGTACCTGCAAAAAGTACTCCGACGCTCAAGTCAGTTTAGAGAATTATTTGAAGGGGTTTCTTTTTAGCTTAGAATGATCTCCCTTTACCGATTTCAATTGTTTCTTTTTATAACCGAGAGATGATAACGGCAATATTCCTTAATTTATTGTCTCTGATGTAACCGATCAAAAATCATTTATTGCCATAAACTCGGTAGAACTGATGCGTCGGTTACAAGGAGGTCAGCCGAGTTATAACTCGTAACCGATGTATAACGGTCATATCACAGCCTCCAAGTTTAGCCTGGGTTTAGATAAGGCAGGTTGAGCTTTAAAATTTGAACTGACCGAGTTATAGCTCGGCGTAAGGAGCCCCCAGGTCAACTTGACGCATCGAATGAAGTGTATTTATTTTAGAATAGTAAAAGTTATGTGAAAAATTAATGATGGTGTTTGTTTTTTCAATGCAAGGTGCAAGTTCCAAGGTGGTCTTGAAACCGTTGAAAGTGGGCTTTAATGAAGGGCCATGATTTTAACTTGGAACTGAAAAGCTTTTCTTAAATGAGTGGTTAAAAATTGACTTTGAGTTACGTTTGTGTGAGGATTCAACTGCTGCGCTAACCTCTGTGTCTTCTCAAGAGGGTTTAAAGAATGAGTAGAAGAGGTTAGTAACATCACTTCCCTACTCTTTTACTTCGTTTGATTTTCTACTGTCTGAGAGAGAAGAAATGAGTGATAAGAAAGGAAAGGCGTTGCCTAAGGTAGAAGATGATGGATCATATGAGTGGGTCAATGAAGATGTGAAGATAAGAGCCTCTCTGTTTTTTGACAAAAAAAGTGTTAAAGGAATAAGTTTAGGAAGGGTAGTGAGGCCTGGTTTTCACATCGAGTTGATTCCATGCAATCGTATGGATCGGGTTTATCACCGAAAGAAAGATTTTGAAAATTTTTACATGTATAGCTGCGTCCTTGAGGAGTTGTTTGTAAAGTTACCTTTTACGAAGTTCGAATGCGATATATTGAAGCAAATGAACTGTGCGCCCTTTCAGGTTCATCCTAACGGATGGGCTTTCATAAAATGTTTTGCAGTTTTAATGGAATTCTTAGGGATTGAACCTGATGTAGAGCTATTTTTCTCCCTCTTTCAAGCAAAAGGTGTTTGGAAGGGCCTTTGGGTAAACCTGAACAGTACCCCTGGATTTTCTGTCTTTAAATTGTACAAATCCTCTTTCAAAGATTTCAAGGAAATGTTTTTCAAAGTGAGATCGGTAGAAGAGGAATTTCCGTTTTACTTGGACGAAAATCTCGGGAAAAAGTTTTCCCTTTATTGGTGTTGTCACCCTAATCATATATTGGATCCCGAACTGATAATGCCTCGGAACGAATGTATAATAGGCTTTTTGATGGAAATGGTTGATCGGGGTGGGTTGATATCTGTTTCAAACTTGCTGCCCTGGGAGGAAAATAGGGCATCTGTAGTGGAATATTTAGGTGAGGTACTATTGAGTATTTGATCTGTGTTGAACTGAACATTTGTTTGCTAAACATTTTCTTTTTCTTCTCTATTTTTAGGTGGGAAATATCCTGGGGTCTCAGCATCGAGCATGAGAGCTCGTTTTAAGATGAAAAATTTTGAAGGGTCTTCCTCTAACCCGGAGAAAGTGGAAGGTGAGGCTGAAGTGAATCAACCAGCACCTAAGAAAAAGGGAATTATTTTTAAGAAAAGAAAGTCCGAGGTAATAAATCTGGATGAAGGAGAGAAAACGATCGAGCTTAGTGAGTTGGCGAGTTTTACTGTTAAACAAGAAAAGCTCCACTCCTTTGAGCAAGAGGGTGATGGGTCGTCATTATGAGACAAGAATTTTCCTTTTAATGTCTTAGCAGACGAAGTTGTGCAATCTGCTTCTGACGTGAGTCGTATTGATGAAGTCGGAGACCTTGGTATAGATCAGTTTATGCAGGTCAGCTATATATTTTAATATTCGTGCTTTTGTCAAAGTGAAACTTGCCCCCTTGTTGTTTTTTTTTTTTTTTTGAAAAAGTAATTTGTATCTGTGATGATGTTTTGTAGGTGTTAGGTTTTCGCTTGGCTAGCATTGGTCGAAGTCAGGAAAAAAGGCATAGAAAGATGTTACAGAGTGTTTCTGAGAGCACCGACCTAAAGGGGCAGCTGGAAACAAAGAAACTATGCTAGCCGAGCTGAAGAAAGAGCTTTCTGTTATGAAGGAGAAATTGAAGCTCGAAAAAGAAGAGCACGAGAGGGCAATTGAATCATTAGGGAAGAAGGAAAGTGAATTGAGTACCATGAGTGAACAAATTGTGGAGGTAACACTGAAATTGAAACAGATCGAATCGAGCCGAGAAGCTGATATCCTTGATGCCTTCGCAGAAGGTTTCGAACGCGCTGTCATCCAAGCAAAGTTTCTGTGTCCTGGAGTTGATTTTACTGCTATGGATCCGAGCAAAGTAGTTCAGAATGGTTAACTAGTTGATGATGAGGATGTGGCAGAAGAAGGCGATGATAATTTGGCCGACTAGAGTATTTTGAACTGTTTTTTTTTTTTTTTTTTTGAAATGGAATGATCAGTATCCTATGAAAACTGTTTGTTTTGAATGGTTTATGTTGGGTCCTACTGAGGACTATGGTATTTATACTGTTTGTTTTGCAATTGGTATATCTGTTAAATTAGGATATGGTTAGTCCCAATTTTTATGCATCCCAATGTTAGGGTCTGATTAGTTCAGTGTGCTGATTAAGATTTTGTCAACTTCCGTTTTGCGCATGAGATATCAATGCGACTTTAAGTTTGGTTGGCGACCTTTTAGGACTGTAATAGGAAATGATTGATACAAAGTATGTGCAGTAAAACTATGCGTGAATAGAAATAACCTGAAAAACAAATTTTATTTAATGCAGTACCTTTACAATTGAAATAGGTAAGCTAGCCTCGTTAAAACCTCCTTGAGCAAAACCCATATTTGGGAAAAATCCCAAGCTAGGAAAAAGAGTACCAGCGTGCTGCATTTTGGTAGCTGAAGTATTGCTTCAATGAACTAACATTCCAAGTGTTAGGTAGTATTGTTCCATCTAACTCTTCTAGACGAGATGCACCTTTGCCGATCACATTACGTATTCTGTAAGGTCCGTCCCATGTTGCGACGAGTTTTCCATGTGAAGGTGGTCTTCGCGCTGTTTCAGTTTTCCTTAATACCAAATCACCCTCATGAAAGGATCTCGGTCTGACGGTTCTATTGTGACGCTGAGCTATTCGTTGCTGCAATGCTCTGTGGCGAACTGTTGCTATGGCTCGAACTTAACCAAATCAAGCTCAGTTCGGCGAGCATCATCATGGCCTTCGTGTTGCGTTCTTAAGGAGCTCTGTGAGATTTTGATTGGAATCATTGCATCCGAACCATACACCAAACGAAATGGTGTTTCTTTTGTTGTTGAGTGTACCCCGAGGTGTTATATCCCCATAAAATTTCCGGAACAAGCTCGGCCCATAAGCCTTTAGCGTCGTCAAGTTTCTTTCGCAGAGCTTGGAGGAGGACCTTGTTTGCAGCTTCTGCTAAACCATTGGATTGAGGATGTTCAATTGAAGAGAAATGCTGTTTTATTTTTAAATTCTGCAAAAAATTCTGAAAATTATGGTCTGTAAACTGGCGACCATTGTCAGTTATGATATGTTGAGGTATACCAAATCTACAGATTATTTGCTGCCAAACAAATGATATCATTTGTGCCGATGTAATTCTAGTCAGGGGTTGAGCTTCAATCCATTTGGAAAAATAGTCAATTGCCACAACTAAATATTTTACCTGTCTTGGTGCGGTCAGGAAAGGTCCGAGGATGTCAATTCCCCATTTATTAAATGGTCAGCTTACAGTTGAGTGGTGCAATTCTTCGGCTGGGATATTTATTATAGGGGCGTGCTTTTGGCAGTGATCACAAGTTCGGACTTTTTTCTGACTGTCCTCCCATATGGTCGGCCAGTAAAAACCGGCGCAGAGAATCTTGCGTGCTAGGCTTCTTGCCCCTGAGTGCATCCCACAGATGCCCTCGCAAACCTCAGCTAAGGCTATATTAGCCTCTGACCTGTTTAAGCATTTCAACAATGGTCGAGAATAACCTCGCCGATACAATTTGTCATTCAACAATGTAAAGAAAGACGCTTGCCGTTTAAACATTTTAATGTCTTGTATTTCTGATGGAAGTTCCCCATTCTTGAGGTATTGGATATATGGCTTTTGCCAAGTATCCTCGGTTTCTATATGAAAGTTGCCGATCATATTTATGCTCGGCTCCTGCAGAGTTGACTGTAAAAGCAAAGCAGTATGTGACTGACTGGTAGCTAACTTAGATAATATATCTGCCCTGTGATTCTGATCTCTTTTTATATGGGTAATCTCAAATTTTGAAAAACGAGTTATAAGTTTTTTGACAATTTCAAGATACTTTAATAGAATAGGATCTTTTGTCTGAAAACATTGATTTACTTGTTGAACAACTAACAAGGAATCACAATAAACCTGCAAATTAATGACTTGCAATTCAATTGCTAACCTGAGCCCGGCAATGAGGGCTTCATATTCGGCTTGATTGTTACTGGCTCTGAAGGAAAACCGAAGAGAATGTTCAATAACAACTCTCTCAGGATTTTCCAAAAGTATTCCTGCGCCAGATCCTTGGGGGTTTGATGCTCCATCGACGAATAACACCCAGTTTGGGCTTTCTTCGCCTGAGCTTGATCCCGTAAATTCAGCAACAAAATCGGCTAAATATTGTGACTTGACAGATGATCTATGTTGATAGTGAATATCGAACTCTGAGAGTTCAATGGACCACTTGATCAGTCTCCCTGCTAGCTCGGATCTGGCGAGTATCTGACGCAGTGGCTGAGAAGTTCTAACATTGATCGTATGACTCTGAAAGTAGGGACGAAGCCTCCTTGCTGAAAAAACGAGAGCATACGCCAACTTTTCTAACCTCAGGTATCGAAGCTCGGCATTCTGGAGTGATTTGCTCACAAAGTAAACTGGCTGATGTGCTTTATCATTTTTTGCAACAAGAACAGCACTAACTGCTATATCAGTGATAGACAAATATAAATATAATGGCTCGCCGACCTTAGGTTTTTGTAAAACAGGTGATTTAGAAAGGAATTGCTTTAAGCCTTGAAATGCGGATTCACAGCTTTCGTCCGAATGGAAAGCTGTGTTTTTCCGTAAACATTGGAAAAAATTCGCCGATTTAGACGCCAAACATGGCAGGAACCTGGACAGTGCTGCTAGTCGTCCTGTCAGTCGTTGCACTTCTTTGATGGTTGTGGGACTGTTCATGTCGAGGACTGCCTGACATTTTTCCGGATTTGCCTCAATTCCTTGGCTAGTAAGGATGAAGCCAAGAAATTTTCCACCTTGGACACCAAAGGCACACTTTTCTGGATTAAGTCTCATGTTATAAGCTCGGATCTGACCAAATATCTCAGCAAGATCATTGACATGGGACTCGCCGATCTTTGTTTTGGCGACCATGTCATCAACATACACTTCGACGTTCCTCCCTATCTGTTGGTCAAAGACCTTGTTCATCAGCCGTTGGTATGTTGCTCCTGCATTCTTTAAGCCAAAAGGCATAACGTTATAGCAACAGTTACCATATTCAGTAATAAAAGCTGTTTTTTCTTGATCTGATGGATGCATAAAGATCTGGTTGTAACCAGAATATGCATCCATGAAACTTAATGTACCATAACCACAAGAATTATCTACTAAAGTATCAATTGAAGGCAAAGGATAGGCATCCTTGGGGCATGCTTTGTTTAAATCAGTGAAATCGACGCACATGTGCCATTTACCGTTTTTTTTTCTTTACCATTACAATGTTGGCTAGCCAAGTGGTGAACCTGATTTCCCATATGAAGTTCACGTCAATTAGCTTTTTAGCCTCGGCCATAGATGCAAGTCTTTTTTCTGTTCCAAGATTTCTTTTCTTCTGAGCTATTGGTCGGGCTGCCGGATTAATGGCAAGCTTATGTGTAATGATAGATGGGTCTATGCCTGGCATGTCTCCTGATGTCCAGGCAAATAGGTCGGCATTCTGTCGCAAAAAACTGATAAGCTTGTTTTTTTCTTCGTCTTTCATGGATGTTCCAACAAAAGTAAATTTGGTGGGATCATCCGTTAAAGTAAGCTTTGTTAGTTCTTCATTGGGTAAAGGGTGATCTTGAAGGTCGGCTCTGAGATCCAACTCGATTAGCATTGGTTGCTCAGTTCCTATGGAATTTACACGTCGCTCGTTGTTTCTCTTGATGGGCTTCAGGCTTGTGTTATAACAGTGCCGAGCTGTGGCCATGAACTGTGGCCACCATATCATCCTACACAGGAAACTTGACACATAGATGAACAGTAGATATGATTGCAGCAAATCTATTTAAGAAAGGTCGTCCTAAAATAAGATTGTAGGGGCTAAAACAGTCAACCACAAGGTATTGGATATCCTGCGTTCTGGATAATGGTTGTTCACCTAGTGTGGTTTGTAACCACACTGAACCCATGACTAGGACCCGTTCCCCTGAAAAGCCGATCAAGTTTCCTACAGATGGTTGCAAAATGTTAGTACTTAATTTCATTTTTTCAAATGTAGTAAAGAACAAAACGTCGGCGTTGCTGCCTGGATCCAGCAGCACTTTCCGAACTATTAAGTCGCCCAGCTCGATGGAGATGACAACAGGGTCATCCAAATTTGCATCATTACAACGAAAATCAGTCGGGCAAAACGTCATCTCAGGAATTTTTTGTGTTGGCTGAGAATTTTTGGTTGTATCCCCAAGGGCGAGCATTGCTCTGTACGTGCGCTTCCTAGCCGAGCTTGTATGCCCTCCTCCAGCATAGCCCCCTGAAATGCAGTTAATTATGCCTTTGGGTTGAGTAGGGATCTTCTCCTTGTCTTTTGATGAGGTTCCTACAGGGGATGGGTCTGCGGTAGAAGTGGATCTCTTCTGCATATGACCTGCAATGAATTTATCAAGATGCCCTTGTCTCGCCAAGCGTTCAAGAAGATCTTTTGCGATCACACACTCATCGGTTGTATGACCATACTTCTGATGGAACGTGCAATACTTGGATTTGTCAACATTCTTTGGTTCTGGATAACTTCCGGCCTTCCGAGGGGGTTTGATCAACTTGGAATTTAGTATTTCCTTGATAATATCATCCCTTTTTGCATTAAACTGTGTGTATGTCTCGTAACGAGGCGTGGGCTTGAAGTTCTTTCTACTTTCTCGAGGTTTCTCGTCGTCTTTGGTGGTTGCCGACTTTTCAGACTTCCGAGCTTGACGAAGCTCCTCAATGTCTATCTGTCCTTTGGCCTTCTCACGAAACTCGGCTAGAGTCTTTGGCTTAGCTACCGCGATAGTCTCCTGAAATTTTCCAAGGCGGAGGCCGCTCTTGATGGCGTGTAAATGGACTTCAGGGTGGAGATCAGGGATCCTCATGGCTATCTTCGTAAAACGGGTGATGTAGTCCTTCAGACTTTCCTGAGGACCTTGTTTAACGGTCGTCAAGTAGTCGGAATCGTGCAAGTATATAGCAGACGCCGCAAAGTGATCTTCAAATTGTTTTGCCAGCTCCTGAAATCGGGAAATAGAATCTGCAGGCAAAGAGCAAAACCAGTCAAGTGCAGGACCATCTAAAAAGGACGGAAAACAGCGACATAAAATAGGGTCAGATGCACCGTTAACGATCATAATCGATCGGAATTTCTTGATGTGTTGCTTTGGATCTCCTAATCCATCATAAGGAGTTAACGTCATTGGTAAAGTAAATTGTCTAGGCAGTTGGAAATTCATGATGTCTGCTGTAAACGGTCCTGTAGAATTGTCAAGCTCGTCTCCCTCAGCCTCGGCTCTTTTTTCGTTATCCCGAGGACCCCCACCTTCGTCGTCTTGGGGCGTCTCCGAGACATGTGTGCGGCGTTCATCATCGTTGTTTCGCTCATTGTGATCGTTACCATGCTCGAGGCGAGCGTTGATTAATTGCTCAATTTGTTGTTGCATTCTTTGATTTTCGTTCCTCATATGCTCGTTTGCCTCGGCCATTTGCTGGTTTGCCTGCTGAAGCTCGGTTACCATATGAAGGAGCTCGGATGGTGTGGGGGGAGGTGCGTCAGCCATTAGTAGTCGCCAGGGTGTTTGGGACCCAAGAGAGAAAAAATTTCAAACCTCGGCCCCACGGTGGGCGCCAAATGTTCTTGCCTTGTTGTAGCCGAACTATAATTTGTCTCCGAGAAGTAGGAGGCCGACCTTATCACCGAGTCCCAATGCTCCTCCACCAGCAAGCAAAACAAAAAGGAGGGAAGTATCTGCAAAAAGTACACTGACGCTCAAGTCAGTTTAAGAGAATTATTTGAAGAGGTTTCTTTTTAGCTTAGAATGATCTCCCTTTCCTGATTTCAATTGTTTCTTTTTATAACCGAGAGATGATAACGGCAATATTCCTTAATTTATTGTCTCTGATGTAACCGATCAAAAACCATTTATTGCCATAAACTCGGTAGAACTGATGCGTCGGTTACAAGGAGGTCAGCCGAATTATAACTCGTAACCGATGTATAACGGTCATATCAGAACTCATATACAGTCTAACGTTTCACTACTTTATAACTACTTAATTTAATTTCACAAAATTGAACTTTTTTTTATAATTATTTGTATTTTTTTAAGGATATAATCAAATTCAATTAAATATCTTTTTCTTTTTTTAAAAAATTTATCATTACCTCACGTAAAACATTTATGTCGTTTTTAATTTGTTTTTTTTTTCCATTTAAAACACAATATAATTTTTCTTTCTTTTATATTATTTTAGTAAAAAATTGTAATATAATTTTAATTTGACTAGACCATTATATTTTGTGGATCAGTCCACACAAATATTCACCTTTTAATGATCTATACAGCTATACTATAGAACTAAACAAACAAAAATAAGTCCATCAAATATTGTGTCGAAAAATTCTGTCTCTAACCCATTTATTAGTATACCTCATTATAATAGTCGGCTTCAGTTCCAGCCGATTCTTTCACACGAACACTTTTTTGTAATATCAAATTATTTTTTTCGGTAATCGTTTCTTTTCATGTAGCTTTGCTAGACCACGCAATTCTTTTATTTGCCTAATTTTTTAAACGGGTAAAAAACTTTAATAAGCCAAGTCAAGAATCATGTAACGTAAATACGCCAAAGCGAAAATCGTTTCAGCAATAAGCCAAATTATATTTTTATATAATTCGAACCATGCTGGTTCGAATTTCATTTCTACATAATTCGAACCAGCTTGGTTCGAATTACACACAAACACACGCACACACATAATTCGAACCAGCTTGGTTCGAATTACACACAAACACACGCACACACTAATTCGAACCAGCTTGGTTCGAATTACACACAGTAATTCATGGTATAATTCGAATTATGCTGTTAAAAAATTAATAATTTATTTAAAAAAATTTATTAAAAAAATTAATAATTTAAAAATTAAAAAAATATATATTTTTATTTCATACGTTAAGAAAAGCTAACAAAATATTTAATTACGAGACTTCTTTAAAATATTAATGAGCTATCAATTCGAATTCCATACAATACTTTTCTGTCCATTTTTAATAGTTCATGAATATTTTTTAATAAATTTTTTTAATAAATTTTTTTAAATTATAGTACAAAAAATATTTTATCCTATGCAAAACAATTTTAAAAAAATGGCTTAAAAAATTTTAAGAGTACTATAAAAATTTGTAATGTTATAATAACTTAGGTAAATACATGCATGTACTCAAATTTTAAATAAAATACTCTACATAGTCAATAATAATTTAGAAATGAAAGAAAATATTTTATTCCATACAAAATAATTAAAAAATATATTTTATTCTATACAAAATAATTTTAAAAAATGGCTTAAAAGATGTTATGAGTACTATAAAAATTTGTAATATTCTAGTGATTTAGGTAAATACATGATAAAAATATTTTTTCTTTAATTTCTAAATTATTAGTGACTATGTGGAGTATTTCTTTAATGTCCTAAGTCATTAGGACATTACAAAATTTTATAGTACTTCTAACATCTTTTAAGCCATTTTTTAAATTATTTTGCATAGAATAAAATATTTTTTTGTGGTATAATTTAAATAAATTTATTAAAAAATATTATCGATTATATCATAAAAAAATATTTTATTCTATGCAAAATAATTTAAAAAATGGCTTAAAAGATGTTAGAAGTACTATAAAAATTTGTAATGTCCTAATGACTTAAGACATTAAAGAAATACTCCTCATAGTCACTAATAATTTAGAAATTAAAGAAAAAATATTTTTATCATGTATTTACCTAAATCACTAGAATATTACAAACTTTTATAGTACTCATAACATCTTTTAAGCCATTTTTTAAAATTATTTTGTATAGAATAAAATATATTTTTTTAATTATTTTGTATGGAATAAAATATTTTCTTTCATTTCTAAATTATTATTGACTATGTAGAGTATTTTATTTAAAATTTGAGTACATGCATGTATTTACTTAAGTTATTATAACATTACAAATTTTTATAGTACTCCTAACATTTTTTAAGCAATTTTTTTTAAATTATTTTGCATAGGATAAAATATTTTTTGTACTATAATTTAAAAAAATTTATTAAAAAAATTTATTAAAAAATATTCATGAACTATTAAAAATGGACAGAAAAGTATTGTATGGAATTCGAATTGATAGCTCATTAATATTTTAAAGAAGTCTCGTAATTAAATATTTTGTTAGCTTTTTTTAACGTATGAAATAAAAATCTATATTTTTTTAATTTTTAAATTATTAATTTTTTTAATAAATTTTTTTAAATAAATTATTAATTTTTTAACAGCATAATTCGAATTATACCATGAATTACTGTGTGTAATTCGAACCAAGCTGGTTCGAATTAGTGTGTGCGTGTGTTTGTGTGTAATTCGAACCAAGCTGGTTCGAATTACGTGTATGCATGTGTTTGTGTATAATTCGAACCAAGCTGGTTCGAATTATGTAGAAATGGAATTCGAACCAGCATGGTTCGAATTATATAAAAATATGATTTGGCGTATTTACGTTACATGATTCTTGACTTGGCTTATTAAGATTTTTTACCCTTTTTAAACTATACCATCTAAGCGGATAAAATATTTAGAACTTCACTCTTCCAACAAAGCTTTATAATATGTCTCAGGGTGGCAGCAATTGGACAAAGACAATTATTTAATTTTGATGTCACTCAGAGGAAACTGAAAAAAATAATTACTCCATATTATATTATAAGTAATTATTTAAATTAGTGCTCAAAAATTTTAAAAAATAGATATTTTAATTTAAAAAAAATTAATACACAGATTAATTCTCAATATTTTATTTTGATAGATAAATTAGTTTTCAGTTTATTTTCTGACAGAATAATTACCCAAATCAATTTCTAAAGATTTTAAAAGCGGACATTTTCATCACAAAAAAAAAATATACAAATCAATCCTCAATATTTTTCTTTATCACATATAACAGTCTCCTATCTATTTTATTTTTACTATAAGTCGATCTTTATTATTATTAATTTAGCTTTGTACATGTAAATGATGATACTAATATATTAATATACTCTGGTCCTTTCGTTAAAAACAAGTAAAATGAATAATAATACTTTAAAATCTAAATTAAAATATTTTCTTTTAATACAAACTTATTTTTTAAAATGGGATATCTTTTGATTATATTCAATACAAAAATATCAAATGGTTTTATTGAATATTATTATTATTATTATTGAGTGACTATATATATATATATATATATATATATATATATATAAGAATTTAATGAATAAATTTATCATTATTTTTGTCTAAAAAATATAAAAAATTATGGTAGAGTATTATTATATAATTAATTATTATTATTATTATTATTATTATTATTATTATTATTATTATTATTATTATTTTATTTTTTTTGGATGGAGAACTATTATATCTGACGGAAAAAAATGTTAGGGATTGATCTGTGTATTAATTTTTTTGGGACTAAATTGTCCACTTTTAAAATTTTTGAATACTGATTTGGATAATTATTTTGCCAAAAAATAAACTAAAGACTGATTTATTTGCTGAAATAAAATTTTAAAAATTGTTCTATATATTAATTTTTTTTAAAAAACTAATATCCATTTTTAAAATTTTTAAAAACTAATTTGGATAAACACTTATTATATTATTATATCATACATTTCAACAATAATTTGAACATTATTCATTATTAGGAACCATAGATACTTGCAAAAGAAATCTTACTTTGTGTGGCAGCCTTTGACCGTGTATCAAAAATCAAGAAAAACTTCTCTCCCTTTATTTAGTGCTCTCTTAAACAGCCAATGTTAGGCGTTTTTTTTTAATTAATGTATATTTTTTTCAAAATTTAATATTAAAATATTAATTTTTTAAATTAAATTTATCTATTTTATACTCTAAAGATACAAGCTAAAATTATGAATTAAAATTTTTTATTAAAAATATAAAAAAATTAAGTTTTCAATATATTTATTTTACGTTTATTAAATAAAAATATTTAAATTTTTGTACTGATAATGTGTCTTTAGAATATTATCATGTGTCTTTAGAATGTTCTAAAGATACATATTAGATAAATTCTTTTAAATTAATTATTTAAAATTTTTAGTGACTAATTAATTACTTATATTATTATAATTAATTATAATTAAAAGTAAATTAGTAAATCAATTATCATCTTAACAATAGGATACATTTAGATAATTAATTTTAAAAGATGATATTTTGATAATAGATTTTGAAAAAAATAATACATTAGTAAAAATCTCCAATGTTAATTTTAAGATGAACATTCAATAATGTAGTAGTTATTTTTAACATGATAATACATAATTAAACATTTTAATAAATCATACTAAGAATAACATGTATATATGTGTACACAAATTAAATACTCCAAAAGAAATTTGCACGTCAAATAATATCTTATTTACCTTGGTAAGCATATTGACACCTGCCTTTGAAGAAGCATAGGCAACACCCCCTGGCACCTGACCTCTGTTTTCACCAGAAATTGACGAGATATTGATAATGGATCCTTTTATCTTAGCAGCACGCATGCGTACGCATACATATTTTGACACTAACCAAGTCCCAGTTACGTTAGTTTTGAACACTTGATTCCATTCCTCCTCAGGTAATTCCCAAGCCGGTTTCACATTTCCTAAGCACAACAAAAATTCGGAATTGAAACACAGCAAATTATTATTATGGCTAGAAATCAATCGTTTCTCTTACTCTCTAGTATCAATTATTTATTCATTTATTTATGTTCATAATATTATGATCTCTCAGCAAACGATAATTAAAAGTAAAAATTATTTAAAAGAAAATAAAAATTATTCCAAAATAAAGAATATGTACAAAATTAATATATTATTTAATAATATTACACTACAAGAAAAACACTGAATACTGTCAAATTTAGCAAGACACATTACCAGCAGATTTAGTGGCGAATTTTTCGACGGTTATGAACGAAAATTCGTCCGTCGAATTAGTTACTGTCGGATTTAAAATTCTGTACCTAAATTTGACGGTAAATAAAGGCGCAAAAACTAATTTTATTAGTGCCAAATTTAGCATCGAATTTTCCGTCGAAATTCTCTGACGATAAAAAAATATCAATGAAATACAGCGTTTAGGCAACGCTGATCACTTTACCGTCAAAATCCTTCCCCTTCACTTCTGCAATCTCTCTTATACTTCACTGCACTGTAACCACCACCACCACCATCCTCAGCCATTTTGCGACCTAACCGAACCACCACTGCAACATCACCTTCTGCCATCTCCATCGCCGTCCGACATACCACCTTTCTTCCTTTCTTCTTTCTCTTCTTTTTGTCGGCCTTCTCTTCCTCTCTTCATCTCTTTGTTCTGACTCTGTCACCGGCCACCCAGCGCCACCGCGATCCCGAATCTCTCTTCTCTTCTCACCTCCTTTTTTTCATTCTCTATCTCTCTAGCTCTCCAACTTTTTCTCAAACACAACACCAGAAGTGTTCTGTTTCTCTATTTCCAGAGTTCTCCACACTCCGACGGCCACCCTTTGGCACCTCTAGTTCTGGCAATATCACAGTGCCCCATCACTCCCTCCCTCTTCTTTGTTTCATTTATCTTTGTCAGTAAAATTGTCTGACAAAAAAAAAAGGAAAAAATCAGTCGAACCGACAGTTAACTAGTAAACTGCTTGAACTAGATGGTTTTTTCCAGTTTTTAATTTAAAAAGTTAAAAAAAATACATACTCTCTCTCTCTCTCCACAGAACCCTAACAGTCTTTCTCTCTCCCAGCCAACAGCAGCAGTAGCCAGCGCCGCCGTCGCCGATCTTCTTCTCCTGGTTCTCTTCTCTCGGAGCTGCTGTTGGTGTCATCACCTCTCTCTAAGCTCATTTTTCTTCCTCCCTCGTCGACGTAAGCAAAGGTACTTCAATTTATGTTTTCTTATTTTGTTATTTTACTGATTTTGAGTTGCTGAAAATCTGATTTTGAGTTGTTGATTTTTCTTTTTCTTTTTTCACTTTTGCTTATTTTGTTGAATATTGATGGATAATAGTTGATATTGTTTGTTAAATTTTTTAAAATAATTTTGTTATTCTGAGTTGCTGATTTTCTGAAATAATTTTGTGTTTTGAGTTGGGATTGTTGCAGATGTAATTTTGAATTTACTTTGAATGCTGAGTTTGGATTCTTTGCTTAATTTTTTGTTTTTAGATTCCTTGGCTTTGGATGAAAAAAAATTTTTGGATTCTGAATTTTTGTTGAATACTTGATTAGTATTGAGAATACAAATGTAATAGACAAGATTCGACTTAAGAAAGAGTGAAAGAAGAGCATGTAGACTCTTAATTAGTTAGTTATTTTGTTTCAGATATATATATATATATATATATATATATATGCGAACCTTGTATTTGGAAGTGTGATTGAGTTTTTAGTTCAAAATAATACGATCAATGTGTATTAATTCTCAATTTTAAGTCTTTGAATTTATTTCTTTATTTCTTATATCACAAGAATTCTTTTCTTGGAGTGTTTATCTTAATAGTCAAGTAATTGAGCTTGATTAGAGTTTAGAAGTTAATTAAATTTTTTTTTATTATGAATTCTTAATAATAAAATATGAATAAATTATTATGTAAAATAGTAAATTTTTAATGATTTTATTGTATATTTAATTAAATTAGTTCAATTATGATTCGATTTTGATTAGACCATTAAACCAGTCACTTGACCGATTCAATTCTCGCAACCGTAATATTATTGTTTATCCAATAACAATTTTGTTTGGAAATAAATATCTCTAAAAAATAATTTAATCATGTCTTAAAATCACAACACAATTAAATTTTCGTTATTTTCTACATATAATTTTTTCAACACAAAGTAGCCTAAATTATTCTTACGTTATATTTATTAATTATTGTTAAAATAAATAAATAATTTTAAATATAATAAATATATAATTTTAAAATATTAAAGTAAATAAAATAAAGTTGTATTATTGTTTCTTGTTTTTTGGTCGTCTTGTATTATTGTTTCTGAAACATTATTACTTCTGAATGCTAACGGGCTTATTATAGCCACTTGTTTATTTGTTGCAGACTTGCAGTAATTGCATATGCATTATTCGCAGCTATAATAATTCAGCACGAGTACAAAAAAACACCTCAATCGAATCCTAGGGTGTGTTTGGTAATCAAATTTAAAGGAAAAAAATATATTAAAATTTTTTGAAAATTTTAATTTTTTGTTTGTCTAATTTTTTTCTCTATAAATACAAAAATAATTTTATTCATAAAATCACGTTTACAAGAAATAATAATTTTTAACTTTATGTTGCACTAACGTACTTTTAGCCACTACTTTCTAATGTTATTGCATTATTTATAAAATTCTTATTATTTTTTTCATATGAACTTTTTTTTATTATTTATTATTTATTATTTATATTTTTTATTAATTTTTTATTTGACATTGTATATTTTTATAGTTATAATTTTTGTATATTATATTTATTATTTTTTTTTATAATAAAATTTATTGATCCCATTGTTTACAATAAATTAAACAAAAAAGTTAACCATAAATAATAATAATAATAGTTAAAAATTATAACGTACTAAAAAAAGAATACTAAGAGTATTAAAAATATACTATATAAAAAATATATAAGAAAAAAAATATTAAAAAAAATTAAACATGTATAAAAAAATAATATTATAATTTAATATCATATCCTTTTAAGTAATTATCTATCTAAAAGTGATTTTAACTAATATTATTCAAACAATATTTTTTTATCAAAATTAATTTTAGTAAAGAGTTGCCAAACATAAATCATATTGACACAAACTTACTTCTACCCAAAATCAATTCTATAAAATCACTTTTATTCAACATCCAATTTGACAAACCACAATCTAAACACACACATCATTGAAACAAAAGCAGGATTACTAATTTTTTTTTAACTTTTAAGTGCGTGCTTATTTTTATTATTTTATTTAGTCTTAAATAAATGTTTACCCAAAATATAGATAATATTAATTTTTTTTCATTAGTAACTTCGTTAAATAAATGTGCAATTAAGTAGAAATTAAACTAGAAAGAAAGAATAAGTGTTAAATAAATTATCAAAGTAATATTGTATAATTAATTTAATTTATTTGAAACTAAAATATTTTTAATAATTTCTTTAATTTATATTTACTTAAATAAAAATATAGTAAGAATAGATTTTAGTCAATATATGTATAACCAATTTCATTTTCATTCCTCTTCTTTCACAGACAAAAAGGAAAAAATAGATTTAATTAGTTAATTTTTTTTATGTATGGGTTATATATGTTTGATATAAAACATTTAACCGAACAATAATATGATAATTAAAATATGAAATTGAAGACACAAATAGTAATTTTCTTATGCATTTGGTATTTTAAAAGTGTATTAAAAATACAACAACTTAAGTTTTTAATGAAATCTTTTTATTTCTTTAATATTTTTTTAACATATTAATATTTTAGAAGTGTATTAAAAATACAACAACTTAGGTTTTTATTGAATTCTTAAAATATTTTTTAAGAGTCTTTAGTTTAATTTATGGTAAAAACAATATGAGGACTTGAATTCCAACTTCAAATTGGAATTGCGTCCCTCCGCTATTGTTGAGGGCTCAAAAGTCAAAAGGGTAGGTCAACTGGTCAACACAGTGATAAGCCTTGAGCCTTTGATACTTCTTCTCGGTTAAAAAAAATGCATAGTTAACAATAATATTTTTATTTATTTATTTTTTACTTTTGAAGAAAAGAAAGATCTCATTCCTCATAATCCAGGGTTGTTGACCCCAAAATTCAGTGATGTTCCAATTACCTCTAACACCGGCGTTGTTGATCAACGCATCAATACGGCCAAATGCATTCCATGCATTCTCCACGTACTTCTCGATGGTGGCGCCGTCGGCGGTAACGTCAAGCTCCGCTGCAGCTGCTCGGAGGCCCCCGTTGGTACTGCCTCCACCCGGGGGCGTCGTCATTCCGTTGATCTCCTCACAAAGGGTCTTCAGCCGATCAACGCGGCGAGCTGCTGCGACGATCCGGCATCCCGCCCGAGCAAGGTCGAGGCAGAAGTCACGGCCGAGGCCGGACGAAGCACCGGTGACCATAACAACTTTTCCAGCAAGGGAGTTCCATGGCTCTAGTTGTGACGCCATTTAATAAGTTCGGTGCTTCAATTAAATCAGTGGTTTTGGGCTTATAATATTAGTGAGTTAACTCCCAATTTATACGCGAGAGATTCAGGCGCAACAAAAAAGTCTTAAAAAGAAGTTTGTCAATCCTTCAATAATTTGAAAATATAATAAAAATAATTTATAAATATTATATTATTTTATAATAGTTTAGACACACAAAAAAAAGATATATTATTTTATAATAATAAAAAAAATTTATATTTAATAAATAATTTATATATTTAATTTAAATTTTTATGACAATATTTAAATAAATATTTAAAAAATATACAAAAAAATTCAGAACAAAATTTATTAAATTTTTAATTGACATAAAATTATTAAATTTTTAGGACATTTTTTTATTTTTTAATAATATTTATAAAAAATTACATCAGAATATGATACTTAAAGTTTTTTTTTAAATATTTAATATGTAATTTTTTATCATATTTTTAAATTTTTCAAAAACTTATTCGTTGTTAACATTTTTTAAAGATTTTTTTGTCAACAATGTGAACTTTGGGATACATTTTGGTAGTTTCATCTAATATTAGTATGTATTTATATGTATTTATCATCGTCAAGGATGGAAGTGGGTCGCGTTATTCGACAAAAATTCATAGTTCGACTCATTTTAAACTCAACCTATTTCGTTATTTTATTAAGTCAGAGCATATTTAAACTTTTTAAAAAGTCTATAAGTTAAAAAAGTCAAGTCATAGATTAAAAAAAAAGTCTACAAAATTTATTGCACTGGCTTAGCAATTTTTTTTTTAAAAATATTTTTAGTTTGAACTTTCCATTATTCACTCGTATTAAATAAAAAAAAATCAATAGTCGGACTATGATTACAGACTTTTAACTATTCATTCTAATTTTAAGTATGATTATGATATATGATTAATCATTGATATATAAATGAATTATGTTTTATAATTATGAATTATAAATTTTAAAATGTATTTAATGTCAAATTAAACTCCTAAATTTATTAATGTTCTGAAAACCGGTTCGAACCGGACGGTCGAACCGGTCGAACCGCAAACCGCTATCAATTACGGTTCGGACAGAAGGCAAAACTGGCAAATTTGAAAACCGCCATTGGACCGTTGAACTGGCCGAGAACCGGTCGGTCGAACCGAACCGTGACCCGGCCGGTTTTTGAATCTTAACAAAAACGCAGCGTTTTGTTGTGCAGGGATGGCAACCCTAAGTTCCCTAACCCCTCTTCCTTCTAGTCTCCAGCCTCCACAACGCGAAGCAGCAGTCCAGAGTCCAGACTCTAGCCCCAATTCGTCTCAACGTCATCGAAGCCGCCGGCGCATGTCCGTCCAGCCACCGCCGCCGTCCCAACTTCGAGCTTCGAAGGCAACGGCGCAACGTCCGTCCAGCCACCACCGTTTGAGCTTCGAAAATCGAAGCCACCGTCGCCGGTCTCGTCTCTTGCCTCCGTCGCGCAGCCACTTCCCGCCGGTGCCAGCTCTGTTCCACACCACCACGTCGGCCACTGTCTTCCCAGCCATCGTCCCCGGCCACTTCCACACCCTCGCCAGCTCTTCCCTGTTCCAGCCTTCCAGGATCCAGCTTCTAGCCTAGGTATTAATTTTTTTTGTAATTAATAATTGATTTTTGTTACTCTGTTGCTGCTTTTTTTAATTTCTGAATGTGAAATTGTGAAGGAAAATCAAATAATTGATTTTGTGTTGTTGAAATTATTGCTAAAAATGGATTTGATACTCTGTTGCTGCTTTTTTAATTTCTGAATGTGAAATTGTGAATGGAAATCAAATAATTGATTTTGTGTTGTTGAAATTATTGCTAAAAATGGATTTGTTACTCTGTAGCTGTCATTGGAGCCATTCACACAACCACTTTGGCCAAGCTCTCTGCTAAAAGGCAAGAAGTTCTTTCTCCAGCAGGCAACATTGTTGAACAGGTCAATAATACACCCAAGTATTAATCTTGGGAGCTTCTTTTAACTTTTTTTCATCTGGGGTGGTGTTGTGATTGTTTGATTGAATCATTGAATAACTGTTGCATGTCTCTGTCTCCTGATGAGTTTGATTGAGTAGCTCTTTGATTTTGTGACATGATGAACTCTGAAACTGTGAACTCTGAACTGATCCTGCTAAACTGAACTGGATTTTGTGACATGATAAACTGATATAGTTTGTCATTTATTTTCTTTTAAATTAGTTCTTATAGTTTGGCTTTTGACATGATTAAGAAAGATCCATTTTGGTATATTAGGGAACTGGATAATATAAAGATAAAGAGTGCTATAAGATGTTTCAAGATTTTGAGTTAATATACCAATGAATTATCAACTCAATCTGCTAGAGACGCTAGGGCAGCTCTTTGGGCCTAATACAACTATCTTTTTGGCTGGCGAGCTTCGAAATGGTGAAGGATTTGTTTCTTTTAACTTCATTTTTGGACCCTAATCCTCACAAGTATTATAAGTTCTGAGATCTTTTTTTCTTTTCTGGTTTCAGATGCCATTCTTGAGTACTTCCTAGAAGCTGCAGTGAACAATTTCAGAATTGGTCGCATTGATCAAAATCTGTGGCATCCTGATTATCGCAGCAACCGAGTTGTTCTTTATGTTCTTGTGAAGAAATGAAGGTTTCAGAATTAATGAAACTATGTTACTTTATAGTTTATACTCTACTAGAGTGTGACCCTCCTACGCTAGGATTCATTGTAAAAGTTATTCTCCTTCCATGTATTATTTTTTGATATCATGCTCATTTTGAGAAGCCTAACAATTTTGTTTTGACAGATAAAAGTGGACTATGATCTGTGAACCATTTTCAGTGAATTCATTCACAACCACTGTTAAGAAGACACAATTTTTTAATGCTTGATGGAACAACTAAAACTCCAATTCTTGCTTGGTTATCATCAAAGGATAATCTCTGAATCCAAAATATTTAATATAGAACAAAGGCTACTTAAATTCTAACATGTAAATTGTAATACAAAGTAAAGTGTTGATTAAATAATTCCTAAAGCTAGATACATATGTACTTTTTAAATTATCTATCAAAAAAATTTTAAAATTAAAAGTTAGTCACAAAAATGACTAATTTATAGTTCAAATAATTTTCATGTGTATATTTTATTTATTATTTTATTATAAAACGGTTTTTTCGGTTCAACCACGGTTGAACTGGTTGAACCTATGAACCAGTGAACCAGTAGTTAGAACGATTCGATGATCGATTCGGTTTTCAGAACCTTGAAATTTATTGTTTTGAGTTATAATTCACGAAATAAATTTTTTAAATAGGTTCATGGATTTATTAAATTTTTAAACTGACTATGCTAGAATCTAAAACAAAACTATAAAAGGTAAGCGACCTAATTTTGGGTCATTTATTTACAATATAAACTAAATTCGTCTAAGTCAAAACTCCACCCGATTAGGTCTATTTCTATCTTGGATAATAATAATAATAATAATAATAATAATAATAATAATAATAATAATAATAAGAAGAAGAAGAAGAAGAAGAAGGTTGCTCTCCGATATAGATTTAAATTCGTACAAATATACACAAATTTCCTCTGGTTAAACTCTATGATGCATGGATATAGGACACGATACGACACAGGATACACAAACATACAAATTTTAAAATTTTATAAGACACGGGAACACGACATATATATAAAATATAAAGCATTTTTTAAATAAATTACAATGAATTTTGAAATTTTATTGATATTAAAATATAAAATAATTTTTTAATTATTTTTAATGTCTTCTTTTAACTATATAAAAGTATTTAAAATATTTTTGTTTTGATAAATAATAATACATATTATTTTTAAATTCATTTCAAAAATACATGTTAAGAATAAGATTGGACACGCTAACACGTGATGGTATTTATTAGGTGTATCCAAGTATGTCTGGAAACATTTTTTTTATTTTTTATCAAAACACAATTGATTACGACAGACATATGTGTCGAACGAGTGTCATGAGTATCGTGTCCAAAATGTATCTGATGCAGACACGATAATTTAACAAAGTGTCTGTACTTCATAGGTTAAACTCCTTAGCAAAAAAAAAAGAGAGAGAGAGAGCGAGAGAGCGAGAGAGAGACAGCGAGAGAGCCAGGGGGATACACTGGGGGGAAAGGTCTTCAAAGAGTAAACATGATAGAGATCCTAGGGTTTGGAACAAAGAAGAGTATCAACGTTTGGAGCTTGATTCTTTTTCCGTATTCGTTGATAATCTGCCGGAGGACATATCAAAAAGAGAACTCTTTAACATGTTCAAATGAACAGGCAGAATCATCGACATATATTTGTCGCGGAAGAATAAAAATGGCCGCGTTTACCTGTTCGCGTTTGTCCGGTACACTACAAAAGGAGGAGCCTTGAAAGTTGTCGTAGATATGAACAGCCTAGTGTTGAAAGGCAAAAGAATTTATGTTGGCAAAGCAAAGTATAGACGGGGACCTTTGAAGCGGAAAACGAAGGAAAAAGAAGTGATGGGGATGAATGGTCAGGATGCCAGTGCAAGAAATCCACAGACAAGGAGCATGGGAGTAGTTGAAGAGAAAGCTGTTAGGCAACCGTCAGATGCTCCAAGAAAGGATCCAACTAATAATGGATGGACAAAAAAGGTAGAAGTTCAGATAGCAAATGAGAACATCGTTTGGCTACAGAGAAGTATTATAGGAGGTACGAAATTGGCAATTGATTTTGATGCACTATAGCAGAAGATTCACAGGAACTGGCCATGTGTGACGCAAGTAAGGGAGCTGGGAGCGTATAAAGCAATATTAACGTTTGACACTGTGATTAGTGCGGAAGAGGCTTACACTTTTAGAATGAACGACTTACTAAAATTGTTTCATACGGTATGGAGATGGGACGAGACTGAGAAGAGTGATGAGCGGATAATTTATACGCTTTTTGGCATTGTTTTTAATATATTTTTAGTATATTTTAGTTAGTTTTTATTATTTTTTTATTAGTTTTTAAATAAAAATCATATTTCTAGACTTTACTATGAGTTTGTGTATTTTTCTATGACTTTAGGTATTTTCTGGCTGAAATTGAGGGACCTGAGCAAAAATCTGATTCAGAGGCTGAAAAAGGATTGCAGATGCTGTTGGATTCTGATCTCCCTGCATTCGAAGTGGATTTTCTGGAGCTACAGAAGCCCAATTGGCACGCTCTCAATTGTGTTGGAAATTAGACATCCTGGGCTTTCTAGCAATATATAATAGTCCATACTTTGCCTGAGATTTGATGTCCCAAACCGGTGTTCCAAGTCAGCATAGAAATTCTGGCATCAAAACGCCCGAACTGGCAGAAAAGCTGGAGTTAAACGCCCAAACTGGCACAAAAGCTAGCGTTTAACTCCAAGAAAAGCCTCTACACGTGAAAGCTTCAATGCTCAGCCCAAGCACACACCAAGTGGGCCCGGAAGTGGATTCTTCATCATTTACTCATTTTTGTAAACCCTAGATTACTAGTTTTCTATAAATAGGACCTTTTGCTAGACTTTTACATAGACTTTGGATCTTTGGACGTTTAGTCCTTAGACCTTTGAGGCTGGCCATTCGGCCATGCTTAGACTATTTTCACTTATGTATTTTCAACGGTGGAGTTTCTACACACCATAGATTAAGGTGTGGAGCTCTGCTGTTCTTCATGAATTAATGCAAAGTACTACTGTTTTTCTATTCAATTCACGCCTACTTCTTCTCTAAGATATACACTCATTCTTCAACTTGATGAATGTGATGATCTATGACACTCATCATCCTTCTCACCTATGAACGCGTGCCTGACAACCACTGCCGTTCTACATGCAAACAAGCTTGAATGTGTATCTCTTGGGTTTCTAATCTAAGATTAAAACCTTCGTGGTATAGGCTAGAATTATTGGTGGCCATTCCTGAGATCCGGAAAGTCTAAACCTTGTCTGTGGTATTCCGAGTAGGATCTGGGAAGGGATGACTGTGACGAGCTTCAAACTCGCGAGTGTTGGGCGTAGTGACAGATGCAAAAGGATCAATGGATCCTATTCCAACATGATCGAGAACCGACAGATGATTAGCCGTGCGGTGACAGCACATTTGGAATATTTTCACTGAGAGGACGGGAAGTAGCCATTGACAACGGTGATGCCCAACATAAAGCTTGCCATGGAAAGGAGTATGAATGATTGGATGAGGGCAATAGGAAAGCAAAAGTTTAGGAGGAACAAAGCATCTCCATACGCTTATCTGAAATTCTCACCAATGAATTACATAAGTATCTCTATCTTATTTTATGTTTTATTCATATTTTAATTATCAATTCTCCATAACCATTTGAATTCGCCTGACTGAGATTTACAAGATGACCATAGCTTGCTTCAAGCCGACAGTCTCCGTGGGATCGACCCTTACTCACGTAAGGTTTATTACTTGGATGACCCAGTACACTTGCTGGTTAGTTGTGCGGAGTTGTGATAAAGAGTTGAGATTACAATTGTGCGTACCAAGTTGTTGGCGCCATTGATGATCACAATTTCGTGCACCTAGTTTTTGGCGCCGTTGCCGGGGATTGTTCGAGTTTGGACAACTGACGGTTCATCTTGTTGCTTAGATTATGTAATTTTATTTTATGTTTAAGCTTTTTACTTCTTATTTTCGAAAAAAAAAATTTCAAAAATACAAAAAAAAATTTCTATTCTGTTCTTCAGAGTTTTTAAGAATGAATTCTAGAGTTTCATGATGATTTGTTGAAGTCTGGCTGGCTGTGAAGCCATGTCTAATCTTTTGAACTGAGGTTTCAACTTATCATCACAAGAGCTTGATGATTTCTATCAATTTTGCTGTTGAAAGTAATGATCTGCTAAAGCTTGGCTGGCCATTGGCCATGTCTAGTGTTTTGGACCGAAGTTTTCACTGAAAGCTTGGCTGGCTAGTAAGCCATGTCTAATTCCTGGACCGGAGTTTTAGACTAACATTGCAATGATTTCTGGAATTCTCATTAAAAAAAATTTTGAATCCCTTTATTTTCCTTTCCATATAATTTTCAAAAAATCACAAAATTTTTTTATAAAATCATAAAGATCAAAAATATTTTATGTATCTTAGTGTCAATTTTTAAGTTTGGTGTCAATTGCATGTCTTTCTTCTTCTTGCATTTTTTCGAATATATGTAATATGTTCTTCATTGATCTTCAAGCTGTTCTTGATGATTCCATAGCTCTGATCTTTAATTTCTCTTATTTTGTGTCTTTTGTTGTTTCTCATCTGCATTTTCAATTTGTTATGGTCCTTAGTATACAAACTTCTAAGTTTGGTGTCTTGCATGCATTGTTTATTTGATCTTAGTTGCATCCTTTTTATTATTGCGTCTCATCATTAAAAATTTAAAAAAAAAATTTAAAATTGTGTCTTTTCAAGTCAATAACACAGAGAATTGAAGATTCAGAACATTCAGCAGAGGAATCACACAGAAAAAGTTGGGCGTTCAAAACGCCCAGTGAAGAAGGAAAACTGGTGTTTAAACGCCAGCCAGGGTACCTGGCTGGGCGTTAAATGCCCAAAAAGGTAGCATTTTGGGCGTTAAACGCCAGAATGGATGCCATTCTGGGCGTTTAACGCCAGGAGGACACTAGAGGGAAGATTTTGTTTTTAATTCAAATCTTTTTCAAATTTTCATAATTTTTCAAAATCAAATTTTTTTTCAAATTATATCTTTTCAATCATATCTTTTCAAAATCAATTTCTTTTCAATTTTTATTTATTTATTACTATTTTCGAAAATCCTTGCTACAATTAGTAATTTAATTTAAAATTTTCAAGTTGTTACTTGCCTATTAAGAAAGGATCAAAAGTTTTAATTCTAGAATCATATCTTTTAATTTCTTGTTGGTCAAGTAATCAACTTTAATTTTAAAAACTTTCTTCTTTTAAATTTGATTCTCAATCATATCTTCTCAATCGTGTCTTTTCAATCACATCTTTTTCAAAATTAAGTTTCAATCATATCTTTTTTATTTCTAATTTCAAAATCTTTTTCAAAAAAAAAACACTTAATTTCTTTCCCAATCTTAGTTTTCGAAAATTATTTACCAAATTTTCAAAATTTCTCTTAATTATTTCAAAATATTTTTATTTTATTTTTGAAAATTCTTCCCCTCTTCTCACATCCTTCTATTTATGGACTAACACTCCTCCTCAATGTACAATTCAAACTCTATCCCTCTTGATAAGTTCGAATTCTCTCTTCTCTACCTTCTCCTTCTATTCTTCTTTACCTCTGACATCTCAAGGAATCTCTATACTGTAACATAGTGGATTCCATACTTTCTTCTCCTCTTCTTTTCATATAAGCAGGAGCAAGGACAAGGACATTCTTGTTGAGGCTGATCCTGAACCTGAAAGGACCTTGAAGAGAAAGCTCAGAGAAGCTAAAGTATAACTCTCTATAGAGGACCTAACAGAACTTTTTAAACAAGAAGAAGACATGGCAGCCAAAAACAACAACAATGCCAACAATGCAAGGAAGGTGCTTGGTGACTTTACTGCACCTACTCCTGACTTCTATGGGAGAAGCATCTCAATCCCTGCTATTGGAGGAAACAACTTTGAGCTTAAGCCTCAATTAGTTTCTCTGATGCAACAGAATTGCAAGTTTCATGGACTTCCATTGGAAGATCCTCATCAGTTCTTAGCTGAATTCTTGCAAATCTGTGACACTGTCAAGACCAATGGGGTTGATCCCGAAGTCTACAAGCTTATGCTTTTTCCCTTTGCTGTAAGGGACAGAGCTAGAACATGGTTGGATTCACAACCTAAAAAAAGCCTGAACTCTTGGGAAAAGCTAGTCAATGCCTTCTTGGCAAAGTTCTTTCCACCTCAAAAATTGAGCAAGCTTAGAGTGGAAGTCCAAACCTTCAGACAGAAGGAAGGTGAATCCCTCTATGAAGCTTGGAAAAGATACAAACAATTGATCAGAAGGTGTCCTTCTGACATGCTTTCAGAATGGAGCATCATAGGTATCTTCTATGATGGTCTATCTGAACTGTCCAAGATGTCATTGGACAGCTCTGCTGGAGGATCTCTTCATCTGAAGAAGATGCCTGTAGAAGCTCAAGAACTCATTGAAATATTTGCAAATAACCAATTCATGTACACTTATGAAAGGAATCCTGTGAATAATGGGATAAATCAGAAGAAAGGAGTTCTTGAAATTGATACTCTGAATGCCATATTGGCTCAGAACAAAATATTGACTCAGCAACTCAATATGATTTCTCAGAGTCTGTCTGGAATGCAAGTAGCAACAGGCATTACCAAAGAAGCTTCATCTGAAGAAGAAGCTTATGATCCTGAGAATCCAGCAATGGAAGAGGTAAATTACATGGGAGAACCCTATGGAAACACTTATAATTCTTCATGGAGAAATCATCCAAACCTCTCATGGAAGGATCAACAGAGGCCCCAACAAGGCTTCAACAACAGTAATGGTGGAAGAAATAGGTTTAGCAATAGCAAGCCTTTTCCATCATCTTCTCAGCAACAAACAGAGAATTCTAAGCAAAGCCACTCTGACTTAGCAACCATAGTCTCTGATCTAATTAAAACCACTCAAAGTTTCATGACTAAAACAAGGTCCTCCATTAGAAATTTGGAGGCACAAGTGGGTCAGCTGAGCAAGAAAGTTACTAAACTCCCTCCTAGTACTCTTCCAAGCAATACAGAAGAGAATCCAAAAGGAGAGTGCAAGGCCATCAACATACCCCACACGGCCGAACCTGGAGAGGAGGAAGAGACAATGATCTCCACTGAGGAAGACCTCAATGGACATCCACCGGTCTCCAAGGAGTTCCCTAATGAGGAACCATGGGAATCTGAGGCTCACACTGAGACCATAGAGATTCCATTGAATTTACTTTTGCCATTCATGAGCTCTGATGAGTATTCTTCCTCTGAAGAGGATGAAGATGTCACTGAAGAACAAGTTGCTAAGTACCTTGGAGCAATCATGAAGCTAAATGCCAAGTTATTTGGTAATGAGACTTGGGAGGATGAACCCCCCTTGCTCACCAAAGAACTGGATGACTTGACTAGGCAGAAATTACCTCTAAAGAGACATGATCCTGGAAAGTTCTCAATACCTTGTACCATAGGCACCATGACCCTTGAGAAGGCTCTGTGTGACCTAGGGTCAAGCATAAACCTCATGCCTCTCTCTGTAATGGAGAAGCTAGGAATCTTTGAAATACAAGCTGCAAGAATCTCACTAGAGATGGTAGACAATTCAAGAAAACAGGCTTATGGACTTGTAGAGGATGATGTTTTGGTAAAGGTTGAAGGCCACTACATCCCTGCTGATTTCATAATCTTAGACACTGGGAAGTGTATGGATGAATTTATCATCTTTGGCAGACCCTTCCTAGCCACAGCAAGAGCTGTGATTGATGTTGACAGAGGAGAATTGGTCCTTCAAGTGAATGAGGACTCCCTTGTGTTTAAAGCTCAAGGATCTCCCTCTGTAACCATGGAGAGGAAGCATGAAAAGCTTCTATCAATACAGAGTCAAGCAAAATCCCCACATTCAAACTCTAAGTTTGGTGTTGGGAGGCCACAACCAAATTCCAAGTTTGGTGTTGAGAGGCCATCATCATGCTTTGAGTATCTGTGAGGCTCCATGAGAGCCCACGGTCAAGCTACTGACATTAAAGAAGTGCTTGTTGGGAGGCAACCCAATTTTATTATATATATTTATTTTCCATTATTATTTTATATTTTCTGTAGGTTGATGATCATGTGAAGTCACAAAAATAATTGAAAAAGCAAAAACAAACTGAAAAACAGAATGAAAAATAGCACACCTTGGAGGAGAAGCCTACTGGCGTTTAAACGCCAGTGAGGGCAGCAGAATGGGAGTTAAACGCCCAGTCTGGCACCATTCTGGGCGTTTAACGCCAGAAAAGGGCAAGAAGCTGGCGTTAAACGCCAGAAATGGGCAGCAACCTGGCGTTTAACGCTAGGATTGGCAGCAGAGGGTGTTTTGCACGCCTAATTGGTGCAGGAATGAGAAATCCTTGACACCTCAGGATCTGTGGACCCCACATAATCCTCACCAACCTCAACTCACTCTCTTTCTTCTTCACACCTTTTCATAATACTCTTCTCCAAATACCCTTCACCAATCAACTCAATACCTCTTTCCCAAAAACCCCTCACCTATCAAATCCTACCCTCTTCTCCATAACCCTTCACCAATCCACATCCATCCATCATAAACCCCACCTACCTCACCATTCAAATTCAAACCACTTTCCCTCCGAAACCCACCCATACATGGCCGAACCTTACCCTCTCCCCACTCCTATATAAACTACTCTCCACCCCTTCATTTTCACTCATCTTCAACACTACTTCTCCCCCTTGGCCGAAACAATAACCCCTTCCATCTCCTCTATTTCTTCTTCCTCTACTCTCTTCTTTCTTCTTTTGCTCGAGGACGAGCAAACCTTCTAAGTTTGGTGTGGTAAAAGCGTTGCTTTTTGTTTTTCCATAACCATTTATGGCACCTAAGGCCGAAGAAACCTCTAGAAAGAGGAAAGGGAAGGTAAAAGCTTCCACCTCCGAGTCATGGGAGATGGAGAGATTCATCTCAAAGGTGCATCAAGACCACTTCTATGAAGTCGTGGCCAAGAAGAAAGTGATCCCCGAGGTCCCTTTCAAGCTTAAAAAGGGTGAATATCCGGAGATCCGACATGAGATTCGAAGAAGAGGTTGGGAAGTTCTCACCAACCCCATTCAACAAGTCAAAATCTTAATGGTTCAAGAGTTCTATGCCAATGCATGGATCACCAAGAACCATGATCAAAGTGTGAACCTGGATCCAAAGAATTGGCTTACAATAGTTCGGGGGAAATACCTAGATTTCAGTCCGAAAAATGTAAGGTTGGCATTCAACTTGCCAATGATGCAAGGAGATGCACACCCCTACACTAGAAGGGTCAACTTTGATCAAAGGTTGGACCAAGTCCTCATAGACATTTGTGAAGAGGGCGCTCAATGGAAGAGAGATTCAAGAGGGAAGTCGGTTCAACTAAGAAGGCATGACCTCGAGCCCGTGACTAGGGGATGGTTGGAGTTCATCCAACGCTCAATCATTCCCACGAGCAACTGGTCTGAAGTTACTATAGACCGGGCTATCATGTTCCATAGCATCATGATTGGAGAGGAAGTAGAAGTTCATGAGGTTATATCCCTAGAACTCTACAAGGTGGCAGACAAGTCCTCTACTTTGTCAAGATTAGCCTTCCCTCATCTCATTTGTCACCTTTGCAATTCAGCTGGAATTGACATAGAGGAAGACATCCTCATTGATGAGGACAAGCCCATCACTAAGAAAAGGATGGAGCAAACAAGAGATCCCACTCATGGACAAGAGCATGAGGAAATTCCTCATCATAAAATCCCTGAGATGCCTCAAGGGATACATTTTCCTCCACAAAATTATTGGGAGCAAATCAACACCTCCCTAGGAGAATTAATTTCCAATATGGGACAACTAAGGGTGGAGCACCAAGAGCATTCCATCCTCCTCCATGAAATTAGAAGACCAAAGAGTTATGAGAGAGGAGCAACAAAGGCAAGGAAGAGACATTGAGGAGCTCAAGCACTCCATTAGATCTTCAAGAGGAAGAACAAGCCGCCATCACTAAGGTGGACCCTTTCTTTAATTTCCTTGTTCTTTATTTTCTGTTTTTTGAATTTTTATGCTTTATGTTTATCTATGTTTGTGTCTTTATTACATGATCACTAGTGTCTAAGTGTCTATGCCTTAAAGCCATGAATATGAATCCATCACCTTTCTTAAATAAAAAATGTTTTTAATTGAAAAAGAAAAAGAAGTACATGAATTTTGAATTTTAAAACAGATTAATTATTTTGATGTGGTGGCAATACTTTATGTTTTTCTGAATGAATGTTTGAACAGTGCATATTCTTGAAATTGTTGTTTATGAATGTTAAAATTGTTGGCTCTTGAAAGAATGATGAAAAAAAGGAGAAATGTTATTGACAATCTGAAAAATCATAAAAATGATTCTTGAAGCAAGAAAAAGCAGTAAAAAGCTTGCAGAAAAAAATGGCAAAAAAAAGAGAAGAAAAAAAAAGAAGAAAAAGAAAAAGCAAGTAGAAAAAGCCAATAGCCCTTTAAACCAAAAGGCAAGGGTAAAATAAAAAGGATCCAAGGCTTTGAGTATCAGTAGATAGGAGGGCCTATAGGAATAAAATCCTGACCTAAGCGGCTAAACCAAGCTGTCCCTAACCATGTGCTTGTGGCGTGAAGGTGTCAAGTGAAAACTTGAGATTGAGCGGTTAAAGTCGTGGTCCAAAGCAAAAAGAGTGTGCTTAAGAGCTCTGGACACCTCTAATTGGGGACTCTAGCAAAGCTGAGTCACAATCTGAAAAGGTTCACCCAGTTATGTGTCTGTGGTATTTATGTATCCGGTGGTAATACTGGAAAACAAAATGGTTAGGGTCACGACCAAGACTCATAAAGTAACTGTGTTCAAGAATCAACATACTGAACTAGGAGAATCAATAACACTATCTGAATTCTGAGTTCCTATAGATGCCAATCACTCTGAACCTCAAGGGATAAAGTGAGATGCCAAAACTGTTCGGAAGCAAAAAAGCTAAAGGCCCCGCTCATCTAATTAAGATTGATCTTCATAGATGTTTTTGGGATTCATTGTATATTCTATTCTTTGTTATCCTATTTGATTTTCAGTTGCTTGGGGACAAGCAATAATTTAAGTTTGGTGTTGTGATGAGCGGATAATTTATACGCTTTTTGGCATTGTTTTTAGTATGTTTTTAGTATATTTTAGTTAGTTTTTATTATGTTTTTATTAGTTTTTAAATAAAAATCATATTTCTGGACTTTACTATGAGTTTTTGTGTTTTTCTGTGATTTCATGTATTTTCTGGCTGAAATTGAGGGACCTGAGCAAAAATCTGATTCAGAGGCTGAAAAAGGACTGCAGATGCTGTTGGATTCTGACCTCCCTACATTCAAAGTGAATTTTCTGGAGCTACAGAAGCCCAATTGGCGCGCTCTCAATTGCGTTGGAAAGTAGACATCCTGGGCTTTCCACCAATATATAATAGTTTATACTTTGCCCGAGATTTGATGGCCCAAACTGGCGTTCTAAGTCAGCATAGAAATTCTGGCGTCAAAACGCCAGAACTGGCAGAAAAGCTGGAGTTAAACGCCCAAATTGGCACAAAAGCTGGCGTTTAACTCCAAGAAAATCCTCTACACGTGAAAGCTTCAATGCTCAGTCCAAGCACACACCAAGTGGGCCCGGAAGTGGATTCTGCATCATTTACTCATTTCTGTAAACCCTAGATTACTAGTTTTCTATAAATAGGACCTTTTGCTAGACTTTTACATAGACTTTGGATCTTTGGACGTTTAGTCCTTAGACCTTTGAGGCTGGCCATTCGGCCATGCTTAGACTATTTTCACTTATGTATTTTCAACGGTGGAGTTTCTACACACCATAGATTAAGTTGTGGAGCTCTGCTGTTCTTCATGAATTAATGCAAAGTACTACTATTTTTCTATTCAATTCACGCCTACTTCTTCTCTAAGATATACACTCGTTCTTCAACTTGATGAATGTGATGATCCGTGACACTCATCATCATTCTCACCTATGAACGCGTGCCTGACAACCACTGCCGTTCTACATACAAACAAGCTTGATTGTGTATCTCTTGGGTTTCTAATCTAAGATTAAAACCTTCGTGGTATAGGCTAGAATTATTGGCGGCCATTCCTGAGATCCGGAAAGTCTAAACCTTGTCTGTGGTATTCCGAGTAGGATCTGGGAAGGGATGACTGTGACGAGCTTCAAACTCGCGAGTGTTGGGCGTAGTGACAGACGCAAAAGGATCAATGGATCCTATTCCAACATGATCGAGAACCGACAGATGATTAGCCGTGCGGTGACAGCGCATTTGGAACATTTTCACTGAGAGGACGGGAAGTAGCCATTGACAACGGTGATGCCCAACATAAAGCTTGCCATGGAAAGGAGTATGAATGATTGGATGAAGGCAATAGGAAAGCAGAAGTTTAGGAGGAACAAAGCATCTCCATACGCTTATCTGAAATTCTCACCAATGAATTACATAAGTATCTCTATCTTATTTTATGTTTTATTCATATTTTAATTATCAATTCTCCATAACCATTTGAATCCGCCTGACTGAGATTTACAAGATGACCATAGCTTGCTTCAAGCCGACAATCTCCGTGGGATCGACCCTTACTCACGTAAGGTTTATTACTTGGATGACCCAGTGCACTTGCTGGTTAGTTGTGCGGAGTTGTGATAAAGAGTTGAGATTACAATTGTGCGTACCAAGTTGTTAGCGCCATTGATGATCACAATTTCGTGCACCAAAGAGCGAGTCTAGAAGAGTTTGGCTGGAATACTATGGTGTTCCATTACATGCATGGTCAAGAGACACTTTCTGCTGGATAGGAGAACAGTGGGGTGAAGTGGTGGAATGTGATAATCTGACGGAATCGTGTAACTCATTTAGTGCAGGAAGAGTTCTGATTGATACGTGTGCTTTCGACATGATTAACGAATGGATACATGTTACAATAGGTATGAGTGGGTTTGACGTAATGGCACGAGAAGTGGGTGGAGAGGTGTATCGAGAAGAATGTTTCCGGAAGCGAAAAAACAACTCAGAAGATAGACACAAAAGTAGAGCAGAGGTGGAGAAATCAGAAACTGGTAGCACTGGTAGCACAGTCGTTCGTAGTGGTGATCGGAAGACCATTGGTGGGGACATGGCGGCGGTGTTGATGGCGGTAAAACATAGGTCTGATGAACAAGACAAGGGTTGGATGGTAAATTCATGTGTAGATTTGAATGAGTGGAATCATAAGAATTCAAAATTTCAGATCGGAGACGCTAATCGCGCAGCATTAAACGTGGGACATAATTCTCGGGGATCATTTGCTATTAATGAGGAGATTGACTCAGAAAATACAGTATCCAATAATTATGAGGACCGTTAATATGGGAACCAAATATATGAGGTTACAATAAAAGAGAATGGGTTGCTAGTTAACAGTCCCAACAATTGTGCAATGGGACATGGACCTATAGTTAAGGATCGGGCCGGGCTGAAAAAATCTGCTCCTGCTGCTAGGTTGCCGAACCGGGTAGGAAAGAAACGGGTCCCATCTTGACTCGGCAGGGAGTGCACCCTCTAACCGAGTCTGCTCCTTAAGCGTCGACTCCAAGAAGGAATGGGAAGTGCGACGAGATGACCAGGTGAGAGGAAGGACACAGTCAGCCACCGTCGGAATTAAAGGAACCTTCCGACATGATAACCCTGCAAGGAAAGCGCCTTGTAAGCGGGGATGGGTTGCAGGTGGAGCCTGGGTACAACTGCAGTGCAGGAGGCAGATCGCGACGTCGCATAGAAGAAGGCAGGGGACATGAGCGCGATCCAGAGGGGATGACACGGGTGGTGGTGGCTGGGGGGTCTGATGCCGGCGAGAAAGCCGAAGTGGAGACCAGCGAGGTTGATAGAGAGCGACGGCAATGGAGGGATGTATTTGGTCTAAATGTAGAACAAGCACAGGCACAAGGGACTTCCTGTAACATAGATATGACGAGAATGAAGAACTCTGTAGAAGATGCAGGGCATAGTATTGATAATGGCATAGTCAGCAGAGGCAATACACTAGAGGATGAGAGCCATATCCGAAGCACGACAGAATTAAGACTGGAGGAAGGGGAAACATTGATGGAGGGCGGTACACAGGGTCACAGAAATTGGCAAGAGGATGTTAACGAGCACGGTACAGAATCAGGATCAGAGGCGGGGACTGGTTCAGAGGGTGATAATAAAATAACAAGCGAAGAACATAGACCTAGTTGGGATGAGGAAATGGCCGAGAACAAAGAAGCTTGGAAGCTAGCGGTAGAGTCAGGTGCTCAGTGTAGTGATAAGGAGGATATCATGGCTATCCTGCAGGAGCAAAATGACGCAATTGTGGAGAAGCGACGACAGGCGAAGCAGAAAGCAAAAGCTCGAAGGAGCCGGCCAAAAAATCCAAAACAGGTGTGTAATAAATTTAATCAATGATTTTAAGTTCTTGGAATATAAGGGGGTTAAGAGGTACTGCAAAATTTAGCATGCTCAAAAATTTTAAAAATAAGTTTAGTTTAGAAATGTTGGATTTGGTAGAAACAAAGAAAGAGATGGTGACTAAGTTTGATGCAGTTCGTATATGGGGAAGTGACAGTGCGGGTTGGGAGTTTGTAAGTTCAATTGGAGCTTCTGGAGGGTTATTATTAATATGGGATGAAACAGTTTTCAAGCTGAATAACTGTTATAAAGAGGATAGATGGATGTGTGTAGAAGGAGTTGTGGTAAAAGATAATTTTTATTGTGCTATTTGCTTAGTGTATGGACCGCTTGTGAGAACTGAAAAGAGCTCATTGTGGGAAGAACTGAGCTACATTACAGGACTGTGTCAGGTGCCTTTTTGTTATTTGGGGGATTTTAATAAAATTTTGCATTTGGAAGAAAGAAAAGGAGCGACAACTTTATCGGCATCTGCGGAAGATTTTAGAACATGGATAAATGACATGGAGTTGATCGATTTGCCACTAAATGATCGAAAGTATACATGGTTCAGAGGACAGTCATGTAGTCGTATTGACCGGAGTCTAGTTTCGTTGGGGTGGCTTGAGGTATACCCGGAGACTTGTCTGAAGGGAGGCCCGAGAGGCTTATCGGATCACTGCCCTTTAATAATGGAAGACAGCAGGATATTTGCTGGCCCAAGACCATTCCGAAGTTTGGACTCGTGGTTCACACATGAAGGGTTTCTCAGAATGGTGAATGACGAATAGAAGGAATTAGGTAACGTACAATTTTTAGAGAAGATGAAAGCACTGTCCGTACCGATATGCAGATGGCATAAGCAGCACTTTGGGGACATGACTGAGAGGATAAAGAGATTTCAGGAAGAAATAAAGAAGGTGGATGATATGGTTAGTAGTGGCCACTATGATGGTACAATGGAGGCAAGGAAAAGGGCATTAGTGCGATGTTGTAAGAAGTGGTATGTGAGACAAGATGTTTACTGGAAGCAAATGTCAAGATCTCGGCATGCTCACGAGATGGATAGGAACACAAAATATTTTCACAATATTGCTTTGACAAGAAGAAGGAATAACCGTATTGAATCCTTGGAGATTAATGGGAGGATAGTGAAGAATCAAGCAAGGATCAAAATTGCTATAAGGGATTTTTATAAATGTTTGTACCACCAAGAAGGTTCCCCAAGTGTGAGCTTCAGGGATGGATTAGTCAATCGATTGGAGAGGGAGGAAGCAGAAGGCTTAGAGGTGATACCATCAGTGGAGGAGGTGAAAGAGGCAGTGTGGGATTGTGAATCTTCTAAGGCTCTAGGGAGTGATGTGTACAACATGAACTTTATAAAAATGTGCTGGAACGAGATAGAAATGGAGTTCACTGCAGCTGTGATAAGTTTTTTTGAGACAGCAAGACTACCAGCAGAATCTAATATCACATGGGTAGCGTTGGCGCCAAAATTTGTTGGGACAAAAGAGATTAAAGATCTAAGACCTATCAGCATGGTTGGTTATGTATATAAAGTTATCTCTAAATTTTTTACTCGAAGAATGAGGCGTGTGATGCCAGGTTTGGTTGGGGAATCACAGACAGCCTTTGTGAAGGGGAGGAAGATCCATGATGGAGCCTTAATTGCATGTGAAACGGTGCAATGGTTAAAACTTAAAACAGAAAAAGAAGACATCAGCAATTATCAAACTGGACTTCCATATAGCCTATGATAGAGTTAAATGGTGTTTTGTCGATACTGTATTAGAGAAGATGGGCTTCGGTAGAACATGAAGGGCATGGATTAGAGAGTGTGTTAGCTCGGCATCTATATCCATTCTGGTGAATGGGTCACCGTCAAAATCTTTCAAGATGGAGAGGGGCCTACAGCAAGGCGACCCATTATCACCTTTTTTGTTTGTCCTGGTAATCGATGTGCTTAACAGGATAATTGAAAATGCAGTAAAGAACGGACGAATATCTTCACTCTTATTCGGGAGGGATAATATAGAGTTGTCACACCTACAATTTGCTGATGACACTATATTATTCTGTCCGTCGGAAGAGAATACAGTGAGAAACTATCAGAGACTACTGAGGTGCTTTGAAATTATGTCTAGATTGAGCATTAATTTTGAAAAGTCCAACTTGATACCAGTGAATTGTAGCCAGGAGTGGGTTAGCCGGATGTGTCAGTTACTAGGGTGCCAGGAGGCAGCCTTACCAGTGAGGTATCTTGGCATTAACCTGGGAGCAAATCCCCGATTGGTGAAAACTTGGAAGCCGGTTTTAGATAAGGTGGAGGAGAAACTGAGTTTGTGGAAAGCAAAGGTGCTTAGTAAGGCTGGAAAGCTAGTGCTCATCAAGTCGGTGATCAACAGTCTACCTATTTATTACCTGAGCTTATATAAGATGCCAAATATGGTTGCACGTAGAATCATTGCCTTGCAGAGGAAGTTCTTCTGGGGAAAGGATGATGGAAGACCGGGTATGGCTCTCGTGAAGTGGGAGATAGTCCAGGCTCCAAAGAAGCTGGGAGGGTTGGGAGTGGGTGATGCAGTTGTCCGTAACACTGCCTTACTGTTCAAATGGTAGTGGCGATTCTCAAAGGAAGACTGTCCTCTATGGAAGCAGATTGTATGCTCCTGCAATAATTTGAATTCTAATCATTTGTTGTCAACTCAGGCGTTGCCAAAGCGAGGGGGCCCGTGGAGAGACATATGTCAATTACAAATAAAGGAGCAACACGTCAGGCAGAAGATGATTGATGGCCTTGCTATGAAAGTAGGAAATGGTAGACACACCAGATTCTGGAAAGATACATGGCTCCAAGTGGGAAAGCTGAAAGAATACTTTCCGAGACTCTTCTTACTTTCAAAGCAACAAGGATCGGTAATTGGGGATTGTGGGTTCTGGGATGGGATACAGTGGGTGTGGCACTTCCAATAGAGGAGAGAATTACACCAATGGGAGACCGATACTTTGGACCAGTTGCTACAAGTCTTGCATTCTGTTAGATTAATAGCAGATGTGCAAGATAGAGTGGTGTGGAGGCTTGATAAAGAAGAAATTTATTCTACTAACTCATTTGTGCAGGTGCTGCAGGAAGAGACCTTGGATGAGGAGATTATGAGCTATGAATTCACAAAGAAAATTTGGAAAGGGTTAGTCCCATCCCGCGTCGAGTTGTTCGCGTGGTTCGTATTGGTAGGGAGGATCAACACAAAGGACCGACTAAGTAGACTATGAATCCTAAAACGGAATGATAACTTGTGCGTGTTGTGCAAGAAGGATGTTGAAAATATCCAACACTTATTTGTGACTTGCGAGTTCTCTTGGCAGGTGTGGTGTGCATGGGTCTCATTGTTTGGACAGAAGTGGACTGCTCCTGGTAATTTGAAAGAACACTTCGAAAGTTGGAGATACATGCCAGTGAAAAAGGAGCAACGTAAGAGTTGGATAGTGGGATTTTTCTCAGTAATATGGATTATTTGGCTAAGACGGAATGATGTTATATTTCAGAGTAAGACAACACAAGTTGCAGATTGTGTGAATCAAGCGTTTACATGTGCTACAGAGTGGTGTGATAAATAACTCACGTTATCGATGGCTATGCCGGAGATGACATAGGAGTTGTTATTTATGTCTCTTATCTATCTGTACTTACTTCACTAGAGTATTGAACTCTTTCTTTCCAAAAAAAAAAACTCCTTAGCAAGCCATATTCAGCTGGAGAGAGCCACATAAACAGATGAGTTATTAGTAAGTTTTGGGTCACTATTGATGGGCTTTTTTTTTGGAGAATACTTTGATTTTTTAAGCTTTTTATTATATTTATTGTTATGGTATATGAAAATCGTTCCATAGAGGCCATTAGTTTACTAGAACAGTATCAGATGAAAATTAATATTAAACCACCGCGTGACCAAAACAAAAGGGAAAAAAATTAATATTAAGCCTAAGAAGAGCCAAAGTATATGATGCTATTCTCCAACTACATTTTTGTTATTTTTATTTTTGAGAAATTGGTTTTACATTCTTATTTCTATAATTATTATAAATTTAGTAAAATAATTAAAAAATTAGAATAAAAATTTTAGAATTTATTTAACAGTTACAATGTATAAAATAAATAAATTTTAATTACATAGAATATAATAAAAAAATCATGTATAATATTATTATAGATAACAAGAGATTTTTAGACCCTAAAATATTTACTATTAGATAAGAATACTCTAATTAAAATTTTAAATAAGCAAGATATGTTAAAGGTAGGATAAATGATAGAAATAAATCAGCTTACATGAGATTTTACATGATTAAGCCAAACAAAAAAAATGAGACATGAATCAACCAAAAATATATCTCTATATAATTCGAATTAACTCCATTCGAACTAAGAAATTTAGTAATTCGAATCAACCCTGTTCGAATTAGTGAGGGTGTTTGCAGTCTTAGTAATTCGAATCATACTAATTCGAACCATGCATGGGAAAGTTCAAATCACCCAAATTCGAATTACATAGTGAGAAATTCTCCCTCCACATCTGTCTCTGCCACCTACTCCAAGTGCATCAAGGTTCCATTCTTTTTGCTTTTTCTATGAAAACTACATGGAGTTTTGATGAAGCTCTTGTAGTTAAAAATTACGTCTTGTTTTTGAGGATGTTAGATAGTTAATCGATTGATTTCAACTTAGGTAAATATATGCATGGAATATTTTGATAATTCATAAATATTTTGAATTTTTGTAATTAAATATTTTGTTAATTTTTTTAATGTATAAAATAAAATATATATTTTAATTTTTAAATTATTAATATTTTTAATAAATTTATTTAAATTATGTCACAAAAAATATTTTAATCCATGCAAAATAATTTTAAAAAAATAGTTTAGAAGATGTTAGGAGTACTATAAAAATTTATAGAAAAAGTCTAAGGTACCAGCAACTTTATCAAATTCTAGCCAACATGTAACCATCAAAGAAGAGTGAGTCATTGGATGAAATCTCACACTAATCTCACACCATTAAAAGCCTCATTAATGACTATTTGATGGCTATAAATCCTAAAAATTGCTGGCTCCCTAACATCCCTCAAATTTATAATGTCCTAGTGACTTAGGTAAATACATGCATGTACTCAAATTTTAAATAAAATACTCTACATAGTCAATAATAATTTAAAAATTAAAAAAAATTATTTTTATCATGTATTTACTTAAGTCACGAGGACATTACAAATTTTTATAGTATTCCTAACATCTTTTAAGCCATTTTTTTAAAATTGTTTTGCATGGAATAAAATACTTTTTTTGTGACATAATTTAATTTAAATAAATTTATTAAAATAAATAATTTAAAAATTAAAAAATATATATTTTATTCCATGCATTAAAAATAAAGCTAACAAAATATTTAATTATGAGACTTCTTTAAAATGTTTATGAGCTATCAATTCGAATTTCATAAAGTACTCTTCCGTTCCATCCATTCTTGATAGCTCATGAATATTTTGAAAAATATTGTAATTAAATATTTTGTTAATTTTTTTTAATGCATAGAATAAAATATATTTTTTAATTTTAAATTATGTCACAAAAAAATATTTTATTCTATGCAAAATAATTTTAGAAAATAGCTTAAAAATGTTAGGAGTATTATAAAGAGAAAGTCTAAGGAGCCAGCAACTTTTGTAATTTGTGGCTATCACTTAACCATCAAAAGAAAAGTGAGTGATCTCTCACCATTGGATGTAATCTCACACCATTAGAAACACTATTGATGGCCAATTGATGGTTACAAAACGGCAACAACAAGACACAATGCACAAACAGCAATTTTCGAATTACATACACATAATTCGAATCAGCTATATTCGAACTATAATTCGAATTCCTCACCATATAATTTGAATAAGGTAGATTGAAACTCCCCATGCATAATTCGAATTTGGGTGATTCGAATTACTAAGACTGCAAATACCCTCACTAATTCGAACCGAGTTGATTCGAATTACTAAGTTTCATAGTTCGAATGGAGTTGATTCAAATTATATAGAGACATACTTTTGGTTGATCTATGTCTCATTTTTTTGTTTGACTTAATCATGTAAAATCTCATGCAAGCAGGCTTATTTCTGCCATTTGTCCTTAAAGGTAAAAGAAAATTATTAGATAAATAAGTTATTTTAGATAGCTGAAAGTTAATCCAATTTTTTTATATTTTTTATTTTTATGTGTCTTCTTTTTTTTTTATGTGTTTATAAATTATTAAACCGATTTAATTAAATTTAATGGATAGAATGATTTGATAATGTAATATTATGGAAGATAAAATATCAATTTAAAAAAAATTGATGACGTATCATGTAATAATTATATAATAAATTAGAATATATAAATTTTTTTCTGAATTAAAATTAAAATAATTATTATTTGATTTATTTCCCACAATTTTGTTTATGACGAATTTGAGGATTCGTATTAAAAATCACTTCTCATATTGGTTAAACTTCATGGAAAGTAGTAAATTCGCTCACTAATGCAGCAAATTTTATCCCACTTCAATAAGATTTGAGTCGTACTGATATATATATATATTTATTTATTTGGATTGACTTTCTTTAGTAAAAAAATATTTTTTTTTAAAATAAAGTATTTTTATAAAATTTTAAATATGTTTAGATATTTAAAAAAATATTTTTATTAAAAAAATTAATAATGTAATTTTTTTAAGTCAACAATACTTTTTTTTTTAAAAAGTAAAAGCAAAAATTTTTTTAATAATTATTTTAAAAAAAATTCTATAGTAATGTGCAATAGCTTTTTTCTATTTATCAAAAAGACAAAAAAATTACATTTTCGAAACACCAAGATGACCCTCATATTTTTTTAATGAAATTAAGTTGTTAGATAAAAAAAATATGTAAAAAATTTTTTTAGCAACAAAAAATAACAACAAAGTCTTGTCTCACTAAGTGGGGTCGGCTACATGAATCAAACAATACCATTGTGCTCTGTCATGTATCATGTTTACAAAGAGACCGTTTACATGTAGATCTCGTTTGACCACCTCATGGATGATCTTCTTAGGTCTTCCTCTGCCTTTCGCCCTTTGTTCATCTTCTATCTCATCCACCCTCCTGACTGGATATTCTATCGGTCTTCTTCTCACATGTCCAAACCACTTGAGACGCGATTCAACCATCTTTTCCACAATTGGTGCTACTCCAACTCTCTCCCTTATATCTTCATTCCTTATTTTATCCAATCGCGTATGACCACTCATCCATCTCAACATCTTCATCTCTGCCACACTCAGCTTATGTTCGTGCTCCCCTTTAGCCGCCCAACATTCCATACCATAAAGCATAGCCGGTCTTATAGCGGTGCGATAGAATTTACCTTTAAGTTTTAAAGGCACTTTTTTGTTTCATATAAAACCAAATGCACTCCGCCATTTTGACCAACCTGCTTGGATCCTATGATTTACATCTTGTTCAATCTCTCCATTATCCTATATGATGCACCCAAGATACTTAAAAATTTTAACTTTTCTTAGGATGTTTTCTCCAATCTTCACCTCTATATTGGGGTTTTCCCTTCTCAGACTGAACTTACATTTCATATATTCTGTCTTGCTACGGCTTATGCGCAGACCATACACTTCTAGAGCTTCTCTCCATAACTCCAACTTCTTATTTAGGTCTTCCCTTGACTCTCCCATAAGGACGATATCATCGGCAAAAAGCATGCACCATGGCACAGGCTCTTGGATGTGCTCTGTGAGTACTTCCAAGACTAATGTGAAAAGGTATGGACTTAAGGATGATCTCTGGTGTAATCCTATACCAATAGTAAATTCCTCTGTCACACCACCTTGAGTCTTCACACTAGTTGTGGCCCATCATACATGTCTTTAATTGCCCGAATATATGCGATCCTTACTCTCCTCTTTTCTAAAACCTTCCATAAGACCTCCCTTGGTACCCTATCATACGCTTTTTCCAAGTCAATAAACACCATATGTAGATCCCTTTTATTACTACGATACCTCTCCATCATCCTTCTTAATAGGTATATCGCTTCAGTGGTAGATCTGCCTGACATAAATCCAAATTGGTTCAACTAACAAAATCAAAATGAATTTAATAAATTAATAATTAATAAATAAAAAACTAAAAAGGGCTTTTTTATTGCTTTCTAATGGATATACATTTTTATAATTTTACTTTCTCTTTATCTCTTCATTTCACATTTATTTCTTTTAATTTATTGAACTAAATCAATTATATTGATTATTTGTATTAACTAATTAAGTACTTTTTAATGGGTTATTATAACTGTGCCTTTAAACCATAGATTAAAAATATTATAAAAAATCGTTTATAAAAGTTGTTACAAAATAAATATTTTTAAAATGTGTTTTTAAGACACAAATTAACTAAATTATTTTTCAATTTAATGTGTTTGATTCATTCAATTGTATTAATTATAACTAATAAATTATGTAATTTTATTTGATTAGGATAAATATTTCATCATTTAATATTTTATTTGATTCATTAAATTACATTAATCATAACTTCAAATATTTAATTTAATTAGAGTAAATATCAAATTATTTTAAATTTTGTTTGATTCATTAAACCAAATTAATTATAACTAATTTATTATTTAATATGATCGAGACAAATATAAAATTATTTAATAAATAATATATAAAGCAATAAAATAAATGAACTCAATTAATTCAAATTATTATCTTATTATTTTATATATCCCTTTTCTCCTTCTTTATTTTGTACTTCAGGTAAAATATTTGTAATTTTTTATTTTTATTTTTTTTATCTTAATTTTACTAATATTTTTCTATGATTTTGTTTTATATTAGTTTTTTTATTTATTAATAATTCTTAAGGGTATTATTATTTTATTTAAAGATAATTTAAATTTTTTGTAATATTTTTATAAAAGTTGATTAATGGATTCTTTTTTAAAATATTTTTTGAAATTTTTTAATAAGATCGCATTTTAATTTTTCTCTTTCATCCTTTGTATTAATTAATTATATTAATCTTCTATTGCAATACATTTTTATCTACTCCACACATTATCTTTTATATCTTTCACTTTTTTAATTGCTCTTTTTACTTTATTTTTAATTATTTATTTTATTTTTACTTCTCCTATATAGATTTATTATAATTCATCACAGGTTCTTTTTTAATTTAAGTGATTTTTTAGGTTATATTTTACCATTGATGCTTTTATTTTATTTAGTATATTTTTTTAGTTTGTGTTTAATATAATAATCTGTAAATACCTATTCTATTATGTAAAAATTAAATTTCTGCACGTAATGATAAAACTGTCGTAACATATTTCTGATGGTGTTTTTCCATTTATTTCTTTTAACTCATTAAATTCATTTTATTATAATAAATTAATTATATCAACTAATTGATTTGGTTAATTTTTTAAATATCATATAATTTATTATAATTTCTATCAATCAATTAATTGTAATTCAAATTGAATCATTATTTTGTTAGAAAATTATTATTTTCTAATCTATTTATAGGCAATACATATATTAATTATAATCGTAAATTAAGCTATTTTACATTAAATGACTTATATAATGGTCATCTCATTTATTATCATAAATGTTGAATTAAATGAGAATAAAACCAGAGATACTATTTTATTTGGTCTTTCGGGTTTAATGGGTGTGACACTCAAATATAAATAGTGACTTTCGAATTTCGGTCTCCAACACATCAAAGCCATCTCTGTAACTCTTTTTCCATAAAAGGAATTTTGATTCAACTCTATCAGGGATACAGAAGGTTTTCAAAGAACAAAGGAATTGTCTGAATTTGCACGAATTCTAAATGTTCGAACTTACGACGTTATTTCAGTTCGTTGTCGTTATGAGAATGACTCTAATCTATACGTGTCTAAGGATTAGAATAGATTAAATATTATTTAAGTAATTTATTTCTAATATTGGTATTTGATTAAATTAGTTTTAGAGAAATTTAAATTGTTGACTCAATTTATATATTATGACTATTCTTTTTGAATATATTATTTTTATATTTTTTAATATAAAATTTCTTTTTTTTCTAATTTTTAAATTTATTTTCTTTTTCATTTTATATTTTAGATTAGTAATGTAATTATTAAGAAAAATATATTTAAAAAAAAGAAAAAAATATTAAAATATCACTATTTAAAAAAAAAAGAAAGATACGTGAAAAAAGGAAAACGAAAAATTGAAACATCACTATTAGAAAAAAAATTGTTAATATGCGTATGAATGGAGTCGGAATTGAGGAATATATATAGATATAAAAATAAAAAATTATTGCACGATTGTAGAATAAAAAATAATCATATATATAAAACGAAATAATTATAACAAAAAAATAATTAATATATGTGATTTAGATGTTTTTAATAACCGGTAACATAGAGTTTAACAAAATATAATTCACATATTTTTTTTATTTATGTATATGTATAGAATTATTTATATATATATAAAAGGTCATGGAAAGTTCTATTCAAGTTTGATAAGAACAAGAAGATTTACATAGAAATGGTTCTCATGGATAGTAAGGTAAGTTGATTATTTTCCATGATTCTTTCAAGTGATGTTGGGTCCATTTTATAAATATTTTGGTTCATATATTTTAATGTTTTTAATAACCGGTAATATAGAGTTTAATAAAATATAATTCATATATTTTTTATTTATGTATATTTGTATAGAATTATTTATGTATTATGTATACATATATATATATTAAGAAAAACTACCATTATATATATATATATATATATATATATATATATATATATATATATTATTTAACAAAATTAATATATAAGGTTATGGAAAGTCTCATCCAAATTTGACAAGAACAAGACGACTTATATAGAAATGGCTCTCATGGATGATAAGATAAGTTGATTATTTTCTATTATTCTTTCAAGTGATGCTAGGTCCAATTTATAAATATTTTTGGTTCATATTTTAAGTTTATTTGATAAGTAAACCCTTGCACCGTTGCACGCGAACAAAGACAGTGTGATTTTATAGATTTATAAGTGCTAATAGCCTTTATATTTAATTTGTTTTATAGTTTGATAATAACTAATATATTTATTGGTGGATTTAACTATTACTATATTATTTATGATCACATTCAGTATATATGTCTGATTTATTAAAAAAATAGATTATTAAAATCGATTAATAACTATTTTAGAGTTAATCCAATTAACACTAAATTTATAAAAAAAAATACATAATTAACATGTTATTTTTTTTAATCAAATTATTATAATTTAAAAAAAATAATTTAAAATTATAATTTCAATCTTATCACGTGTATGGTACGGATAATTATACTTGTGTATATATATATAAAAGTCAATTTCTTGTTATAGAGATTTAATCAATTAGATAGATCAACCAATCGGGTAAATAATATAATCAATTGGTTAGACGGAAACTAAACATTAGCACATCTATGTAAAAATAATGGATTATTGTTGTAGAAAAAAATACAATTGCCAGCTAAGCTAACCAACCAATAATTGATGACTAAATTCAACAAATTGATTCTTTTGCCGGCGCAGTGCAATTTTGTGTGATTTCAAAGAACAACAAAATTTATAGCTGATAGAATTATAGAACATCGACAGCAACAACTAAAAAAAGTCGGGTATGTCTAAAATAGTTTTGTGCTTATTGAATGTGTCTTATTATTATAAATTTAGATTTTATTAAATATAAATAAAAAATTATTATAAAAAAATATTAATATACTATAATAAATATAAAATATATTAGATATTATTAACTTAGATTTTATTAAATATAAATAAATAATTATTATAAAAAATATTAATATATTATAATAAATATAAAATATATTAGATATTATTAATATATAAATAAAAAAGTAAATATTTTTTTGATATACAACACTTTAAATAAAAAACATAATTTTTTATTTTTAAATAATAAATATAAATACGAAAAATATAAATTTTTTTATTTATTAAGATCAACAATTATCATGCCATAAAAATTTTGTAATATTAAAAAATTATATTAAAATAATATTTTTAACTGTAACAAAAAATATAAAATAATTAAATTTATTTTATATTATTTGATAAATAATTTATATTTTTATATTAAAATTTTATTAAATAATTATTTTTTTAGAAATATTATTATATAATATAATTTTTTATTGAAATATTTATAAAAATGTAATTTATTTAAAAGTGTAGCTTCCTACAAAGAGTAAATATTATTGTATATATTTAATAATAAATTACGTCAATAAATATTTTAAGAGTGTAGCTTCCGACAAAGAAAAATTGAAATGAGAATGTTGCAGGAAATTATTTTAAATATATTTATCAACGTAATTAGTTAATAAAAATATTATTATATAATATAAATTTTTATTGAAATATTTTCGACAAAAAAAAGGAATGAAAATTTATTAACTAATTACGTCAATAAATATTTTAAATAAATTATATTTGTATAAATATTTCAATAAAAGTTTGTATTATATAATAATATTTTTAACAAAATATTTATTTAATAAAATATTAATATAACAATCTAAATTATTTATGAAATAATATAAAATAAAATTTAATTATTTTATATTTTTATGTTGTAGTTAAAAATATTATTTTAATATAATTTTTTAATATTATAAAAAATTTTATTGCATGATAATTGTTGATCTTAATAAATAAAAAAGATTTATATTTTTTGTATTTATATATTTTATATTTATTATTTAAAAATAAAAAATTATGTTTTTTATTTAAAGTATTGTATATTAAAAGATATTTATTTATTTATATACTAATAATGTCTAATGTGTTCTATATTTATTATAGTCTATCAATATTTTTTTTGTAGTAACTTTTAATTTATATTTAATGAAATCTAATAATTTATAACAATAAAGCACATTCAATCGGCACAAAATTGTTAAACTTATTTTAGACATATCCTGAAAATCCAAATCGATTATCATAAAAGGTAAAAGGTAAAGAACATTCATAAAACAATTAGAGTTATTGAAATTAGACAATTAAAAAATTAATGATAAATTATGAAATTATTATTATTATAATAAAAAATTAAAATTTCAAACTCAAAATAGAAATTAAAAAAACATTAAATATTAAATTGTTATTGATAAAGTTGTAAACATAAAATAAATAAATATTAAAAAATAAAAAAATAAATAAATAATTAAATTTAAGATTATAAAATTAAATAATATATAAAAAATTAATTAATAAATAAAATTAAAAAAATATTTGATAATTGTTAAAAAAAATTGAAAAATATATTTTATTGCTAAAATTATTTAATAGTTTAAAATATTTTGGAACTATTTAAATCAGAATTAATTTTTAATTAGTTAATATTATTAATTCTAAAAAATTTTGTTTTTAGAAAATTTAAAATTATAATCCAAATATTGAGAATTTATGATTAAAAATCTATAATTCATAATAAATAAATAAATTTAAAAATTTAACTGACTTAAAAAAGTTGAATCTTTAGTATTACTCATGTATTTAACATTCCTTTCCTAATCATAGGTCCATGTCCATGTATTTAACACAGCTCCCATTTGAAAGACCGAACTTCTCCCGGCAGCCACGTTTCTCTGACAACTTCCATTTAGATTCCATGTGGTCCTGGTGGTTGCTACCAATCAAACCGCTGGCTCATTGAAGAATTATTATTATTAGGTGAATTATAAGGTATAGATTTAAGTTTGTAGATATTCTCATAATATAACTCTTCTTGTAATCCGTATACTATTTCTATTATGTTGGGATTTCTATTATGTCGGGAAAGTAGCTTGGCCAGCTCTTGAGAGTTGGTGGCTTGGTTAGGCACAAGAAAGAAGTCATTTATGTTGCAATGGACCTTTTTCTATGTATAAGTTGGTCTTTGATTTTTTAGAATTTTTTTTTCTCTCCTTATTAGTGGGTCCTGCAAGAAAAATAAAAAAAATTTTAAACTTTTAATACTAATAACAATATTAATTAGCTAAGACAAAAAATATTAATTAGTTAAAATAAGAATTTAATTTTAATTGATATAATTATTTTTTAAAAAATTATGGCATATGTGTTTTTTAATTGATGGAGAAAATTGGTAACTAATTCTATATAATATATATCAAAGAGAGCTTTTTTCTTGTATAATTCAAAAATGAAAAAAAAATTTTTTTAATTCATTTGTAAACTAATACTCTAAGAAAAATTTTTGAAAACTAGCAATTTTTAGTAGTTTTGGTCATTATTTAGTTAGCACAAATATTAAATTATTTTTAACAAATAAATTTTATTAATTCATATATGCAAATTCTAAAAAATATAAGTGTAAATTTAAACTGTATTGATTTATGTATATAAAACTTTAGTAAATATAAATACAAATTATATGTTTTTGTATGTAAAATGTCTGTAAATATAAATATAAATTATTGTTGACAAAAAATAATAATATTTGCTGACGGCCATGTAGCATTGCTCGTATATTCTAATTCAACTTACCATTTCTCTATCTATAATTTCATATCCTTTTTAATTACTTACAAATTTATTTATTCATATATTTATATTATGTCATATATATATATATATATATATATATATATATATATATATAATGCTTAAAATTGTTAATAATAATAATAACATTTTATTTATTCAATTATAAAGTATATTTAAAAATTGGCATTATGTTTTCAATTATTTATATACTTATTAACTATTTTTTTATTAATCCGTTAAATACTTCTAAATTCTAATAATATTTAATTTATATACTGGTGCATATATTAAAATGACTAAAAAATATAAACAAAGAAAAATTTTATAAGAAGAATGTATATATATAAATGATCTTTAGATTTGACTGCGGTGAAATTGACTTGATTTTTTTTAATTTATAATTAAGTGACATGAGTGAAAAAATTTGGAATAAAAAATTAAAGAGTTATGTATTTATAATGTACATTGTTTTTTATTCTTAGACCAAAAAGCACAATTCAACTCTTTTATAATATTTTTTAATCGTATGTAAATGAATTAAAAAAAGTATTTTAGTTTATTTAAATCAAATTCAAAATTCTAATTTCTATTACAATTAAGAAAGTTTAATCCTAAAAATAGTTACTTTAGGATATAAAAATTAGGGTAAAAAACCTATATGTGCCAAGGGGTTTAAAATTATCCAAATCAGCCAAACGAAATTCTGATACATCAATCCACTAAAGAGCAAATATATGTAATTCGAATCAATACAATTCGAATTAGTTTTCAACGTAATTCGAATTGATATAACTCGAATTACTCGAAAAAATTGACAGCACGTAATTCGAATCAATTTGTAACGAATTATTCCCAACCGTTGCGTACAAGTAATTCGAATCAACTTGGAACGAATTATAAAAGCATAATTCGAATTGTCTCAATTCGAATTAGTAGGAACACGTGAGTAGGAGGAAGTTCGAATCAAATTGATTCGAATTACTCACATTTCGAATCAAATGGCTAATTACACATTGTACAATAAGATACTAGAAAAAATACTATATAATACAAAAAATATATACTAAAAGAAGTATAAAACAAGATTATAGTAAATTAATTTTAGTATAAAATTATTAAATATAAATTAATTTTAACTCCTATTAGTACATTGAATTAAAAATAACATATAAAAATGTACTTGTATTTATTAAATTTTAATAACATATAACAATTTAATGACTTTTTAAATATTTTTTTATAATAGGAGTATATTTTTATATACTTTAAATACTTTGTATAAAAATGTACTTGTATTTATCATACAAAAATAAAGTGTTGTGCCAATATAATAACATTATAACATTTTAAATCAATTTTTTTCTAGGATTTTGGATTAAAAGCAGCACATGAAAAAGCATTATTGGTATTTTAAAACTAACTTAATTAGAAAAGATAGAACTGTATTTTTTAGAATTTTATGTACATAATTAGGCTAATTTTTTTAATATTGATCAAAGATGTGTGTTACACTATGTTATTTGGTTTCAGGTAAGTTTTACTCTACTATATTTTTTTTTTATTTTTCAAAAGACAAAAATCTAAAAAATTTTATAAATTAATTTAAAAGAAAATATCATTGACGTTTTATAAAATTTTTTAGATTTGTGTCTTTTGAATTATAAAATTTTATAAAATTTTATAAAACGTCAATGATATTTTCTTTTAAATTAATTTATAAAATTTTTTAGATTTGTGTTTTTTGAAAAGTAAAAAAAAAATATAGTAGAGTAAAACTTACCTGAAACTAAATAATATAGTGTAACACACATCTTTGATCAATATTAAAAAAAATTAGCCTAATTATATACATAAAATCTTAAAAAATACAGTTCTATCTTTTTTAATTAAGTTAGCTTTAAAATACCAATAATGCTTTTTCATGTGCTGCTTTTAATCTAAAATCCTAGAAAAAATTGATTTAAAATGTTATAATGTTATTATATTGGCACAACACTTTATTTTTGTATGATAAATACAAGTACATTTTTATACAAAGTATTTAAAGTATATAAAAATGTACTCCTATTATAAAAAAAATATTTAAAAAGTCATTAAATTTTTATATGTTATTAAAATTTAATAAATACAAGTACATTTTTATATGTTATTTTTAATTCAATGTACTAATAGGAGTTAAAATTAATTTATATTTAATAATTTTATACTAAAATTAATTTACTATAATCTTGTTTTATACTTCTTTTAGTATATATTTTTTGTATTATATAGTATTTTTTCTAGTATCTTATTGTACAATGTGTAATTAGCCATTTGATTCGAAATGTGAGTAATTCGAATCAATTTGATTCGAACTTCCTCCTACTCACGTGTTCCTACTAATTCGAATTGAGACAATTCGAATTATGCTTTTATAATTCGTTCCAAGTTGATTCGAATTACTTGTACGCAATGGTTGGGAATAATTCGTTACAAATTGATTCGAATTACGTGTTGCCAATTTTTTCGAGTAATTCGAGTTATATCAATTCGAATTACGTTAAAAACTAATTCGAATTGTATTGATTCGAATTACATATATTTGCTCTTTGGTGGATTGATGTATCAGAATTTCGTTTGGCTGATTTGGGTAATTTTAAACCCCTCTTAGCACATATAGGTTTTTTACCCTAAAAATTAAATATGAAGATCATAAATTCACCTTTGAATCAATACTTTGTTGTTGATTTTATTTAATTAATAAATACTACATACTAGTTAATATGCATAATTTAGATACTGTGATAGTAATTAACACAAATAATTTAAAATGGATTAAAAAAAAGTCTTTTAAAAGTTATAAAAAAAGAGAATGTACATGAGGAGAGAAAAATATTATTTTAGTATCTCTTAAGAAAAAAAAGTAAAATTTTCTCTTAAATTTTATCAACAATAATATATAGTTATATATAAATTTGGATTAATATTGTAACTAATTTATTACTAATATATTTATTTACTTATTAATAGTGGAAGATTATTCCTAACTAGAAACTAAAGACTCGGTTTTTACAAAAAACACCATATATTCATTGTTAAGTTGATATAAAATTAGAATTCTTTTAAGTTAAAACACTTATTTAGTATTAATTAAATATGTAAGAGTATTAGAGTCTCACTAATAGTTAAAATTCTAATCAAATTAATTTATAGATAACGTAAAAATTATTTCACATTTAAAAAAAATATTTTTTGTTATATTCGAATATGAATGTTGTTGTTATTTTTATTATTATTATTGTTGCTAAAAATTAGGTTGCAATAAAAGATGTTGTTGTTATTATTTTTAATGACCGAATTTTCAATTTGATCAACTAAATCAAACTGGATTTACCAATTCAACTAACAAGATTAAAATGAATTTAATAATAATATTTATTACACGTTATTCATCTTATAAATTAATACAATTAATTTATTGATATTAATTATCGATAATTAATTATAATTAATATAACTCATTTTGCTATATTTTCTAAATAAATAATTAAAAATGCACGTCTCAATTTTTTGTTAAAGTAAAATAAAATAAAATATATAAATTGAGTAGATATAAATCTAAAAATTATAAATTTTATTAACAACTCAAATAAATTAGTACCATAAAATTAAATTTAATATCTATTTTAAAAATAATTACTGACCTTTTACTATTTTAATTATTAATAATTTAAATAAAACAATACTCTATAACTTATTTTGTTATTTATATAAGTAATTACTAACATAGTTGTTAGTAATACTCAAGTGTATATTATCAACATAATTTTATCACGGGTAGTTCAATCTTATCGTCATTACAATTTTGTACCATCTTATTTTTTTTAATTGTCATTATTAGAATTGTTAACTAATATTAAAAAAATTCTTTAAAAATAGAAATAACAATGGCACCTTGAATAATTAATTCAATAGAATTAAATTTAAACGAATAAGATGATTCAATCAATTATACAAATAATAACATATTTATAAATAATAATATTGAAAATAGTCTCACTAATGTAAATGATCAATACAATAATTATATAAAAAGTAACTAATTACATAATTGCATAATTTTTAAGATCCTATATAGTTAAATCTAACGGACAAATAAAAAAATATTTATATGATAATGTCCTAATATTTTAGCATACTATAAATCATATTATACATTTATATATTATATTATAATTTTAAGTCAACTTCTTAAATACATTATAACATAAACCATCTAAAAAGATATACCAAATTAACGAATATCACATGGGTTACAATATATACTCTAAATTGTCACAATATTTCAAATAAAAAGAGCATCAATACAGAAAAATCAATGAATATATATAACTAAAATAAAGAGCAACAAAGAGATACACAAAAAAATAAAATAAAATAAAGAGAATCAATAAAAATATTAACATATAAACCACATACACGAACCATGTATATATTAATTGTGAATCACAAAAAAATGACAATATACATACATACATACATACATACATACATACATATATATATATATATATATATATATGAATTGAAGTACACATGACAAAATAGAATATTACAAAACAAAATTATAGTAAGATTATTTAAAAACAACATAAAAATTACACATTTTTTATTAATCAGAAGCTAAAATAAAAAAAAAGTGTGCGCCTAATAATAAGCAATTAAAATAAATAAAATTTTAAAAAATATAAAAAATAAAATGTATAAATAAAGATAAAAGAAACAAAAATTTAATAAATTACAAAAATTGTACCTATAAACACGAGAGAGAGGGGAAGGGAAGGAGGGAGGGAGAGAGGAAAAGAAAGCGAATGAGTAAAAAATATTTGATCTTGTATAAATAGAGGGTATTGAGAAAAATAAACTAATTAAATTAATTCATATATTTCATTATCATATTTATTATTTATTAAATAATTTGATATTTACTCCGATTAAATCAAATAATTAATATAATTAACTAAATTAATTAATTGATATAATTAATTATAATAAATGGTAAAATTTGAATGTCTAATCAAATTAATTAATTGATATAATTAATTATAATTGATTTATTTTAACGAATTAAATGAAATAAATTAGGAAACACCTTAAGAGCATGTCGTATCAGTTCTGTTATTAAGTGCAAAAATCTGAATTTTATATAATAGAATATATAGATAAATAATAAAGATATTTTCTTAAATTAGTATATATAATTGTGTATTATTCATTAAATATTAATTATAATATTGTAATATAATTATAATAAAGATGATTAAAAGTATTATTATTATTAAAAATGATTAAAAGTATTTTTAAATATTGATTTGATATAATTATAACGAAGATATGTTTCTAAATTAGTATAATTATGTATTATTCATTAAATATTAATTATAATATAATTATAATAAAGATATTTTGTATAAAGTAATTTAGAATAGAGAAATGTGTATTTATTTTGAAGGGAAAACGGAGTCACGAGGGATCGATACCTCACCTTCATTAATTAAAAAAAACCCAATTTTAGTATATTAAGTATATATATATATATATATATATATATATATATATATATATATAAACAACGAATACTTGATTTGATTTCTAATAAACAAATGATTTATTGATTGCATGATTGTTTTAAGAGTAAACTACAAAAATAATACCCAAAAATTTATAACACTGACAAAACAAATCCTACAAATATTAACAATAAATAAATTTTTAAAAAATTTAAAAATACGACAAAAAATTAAATTTTAAATATATATTTAAAAACTTAATTTTAAAGATTAAATTTTGATGTAAATTTTAATAATTTTATTAAAATAAAAAAATATTTTTATTCTTAAAATTTGATAATTTTTTATTAAATAATTTTTTAAAAACTTTTTTATTGTGAATGATCACATTTTTTTTTAAAAAAATTAAAAGATAAATTTAGATATCATATTTTATATCAAATTTTTTTTGTGCGCTTTTTAAATATTTATTCAAATGTTACCATAAAAATTTAGATCTAACGAATAAACTATTTGCTAAATATAAAAATTTGTTTATTACTTACAAAAAATATAATGTTTATTATTTTTTTTGTCATATTTTTAAATTATTTAAAAATTATTTTATTAATAACATCTTTTAAAAATTTTTTTAGTGGTTGAATCTTTCAAATAACAAATTGGTACTTAACCCTTATTTTAATTAAGAATTTTGTTTATCAAATTTCTTGTATTTTATTTTAGTTGTTATATGACCTAATTCATTGAATCAATTTTCTTTCGATAAATTACACAGACAATTACAAAAATTGGACAATTAAAAAGGATATTGATGATAGATTATAACATTATTAATATTAGGATTGAAAAATAATGCTAAAGTTTCAAACTTAAAATAGAAATTAGGAAGGAGATTGAAGACGAATACTAATAGAATATCAAATTGTTAATGATAGAATAATAAATTACTAAACTAAAAATTAAATAAAAAATTAAATAATTAAATAATATATAAAGAATCAATTAATAAATCAAATTTAAAAAAATTATTTGATAATTATAAAAAATTAATGTATATATATTTATATATTTTGTTACTAAGATTTAATAATTCAAACATTTTAGAATCATCAAATTTTTTGTCCTAGAAATTGGTTTTTTATATTTCTTTTAAATTTATTTAGTACTAATAAAACACGACTTCTTGTTTTTATTTTTAACTTTTTTTCCTTTTAACATTTATTAGCGATATAAATATAACGTGTAACATAACAAAATTTAAGGGTATCTTCTATTTTGGTCCATTTACGAAAAAAATGTTTCATTTATTTCCTTTTTTTTTTTTAACTCTATTACGGGTACTAGATTGACCAAAACATTTTCAATTACATGTTATATAAACTCATTGGCTTTATAAAAATTATATCATTAGCAGGAACGGATGGAGGAATATTATTTTGGAGAGGCCAATAGCATATATAATATTAAAAAATTATACAAAAAATTATATAATATAAAATATATTACAAAAATATATTGATAGAGAATATATTTTAAAGTACAAAAAATATGTATGTACTTTTTATTAACGAAGTGGTCGATTTTTCGTATCATAAATTTATCGATAATAGAATATGTGTCAAATTTTTCAGCAATTTTCTTTTCAATATAATTAAAAGATAATTAGCAAGAAATTAACCTTTCATTTTGTTTATGAGTTATTCTTCACAATATTCATCGCTAAAAAAGATCTCTCAGTTTTAATAATTGAAACAGAGAGAATTAATATCAAATGAATCAAAAAAGATACTCATAAGAAGAAAAAAAAAATTCGCTTTATGAAATTTAAAAAATTTTATTTAATTAAAAAATATTAGTAATAATATCTTTTTATATTTTTTTAATATTGTTACTTATTTTTTTAGATATTAGAAATCATTAATGTTTAGGTTAGGTTGGACTTTTATTTATATTAGACTAAATACTAAATAAATTTTAAAAAAATTAAATCATATTTAATAACTTATTACTATTAATTTTTTTTTAAAAAAAAATTGGGGGTCGAGGCCTCCACTCACTCCCGTATGTCCGTTCCTGATCATTAGGTTTCAAATAAATTTATCAAATTTAAAATTTATCAACTAAACTTTTAACTGTATCTACAAATTTTTAATCAGTTGAACTCGATATATAGGACGATTTAAATATCCTTAGGTCTAATTTAAATTAAAGAATTAACTAATAAACTTTTCGACTTTTATATCTATCAAAAGAATTTAGATAAGGATTGATTTATCCAACGATGTAAAAAATCTAGAATTGATTTGTTAATTATAATTATTTATTTGGTTATTATTGTGCTTTTATCACGATATGTTTCGTGTTAGGAATTTTATGTTCATTTTGAATTATTTTAAAATATGTCAATTATGGGGCCGGATAATTTATTTATCTAAAACGTTTAGAAAGCAAAACTATTAGATTGTCTTAAATCAAAATTTCTACAATTTTATCTTCCTAATATTGATATAAATAGTAGGAATAATTCTAAAAGTTTTAAATAAAAATATAAAACCTTAGCTTACTTAGACTAACGATTTATGTCTATGATGTACACACGTAAAACCCATAGAAAGACAAGATTTATAACCAACCTCTCATGCAATGCAAGCATAAACTAACTGTTAAGTTAGATTGATTTTGGGTTTATATATAAATGATGACAAATATTTTATTGAGGTAAAAATTAAATTTATTTAATGTGTGTGTTAGATAATTTAGGTCCATTTATTTACTTCTTAATCTAAATTAGTATTATTTCTGCGTAATTTAAAGTATTAAAGCTCCAGAACTTAAGTTCATTACATGCTCATGAGTAACAAATTAAACCAGCATATGAGCCAAGAGAGAGAAAATCAAATGTTCATAGTTGGAACAAAAGAGAAAAAAATAAAATGAGACATTTAGTACTATTATGAGAGAGTTATAATTTAAAAAAAGTAACAATGACACAAGAACAATATAATATCAAAATACAGAAGATCACTAACAAAGTTGGACAGAGTAAAACACAATTGAAGAGCAATGGACAGCAATTATAATGGCACAAAAATGGAAATGTTTTGCATGTTAAGGAAGACAACAGTTCTAAAGACAATAGATGTGGTAGAACAAATCCTCAACGTTAGTGGAGTAGAATAGAAAAAGAATTGCATGCCAATAGAGATAGCTTCAACGGGCAGATGGTACAAAAAATGGAAAGAGGCAATGAAGAAGGATTGGAAGATCAATATGCATCTATAAATTTGGCCTCATTTCAACATTTAGAAGACAAAGAAAAGAGAGTGACACAAGAGCATGATCTCAATATACTTGAGCTGACTATCTGGCCTCTTTTTCATTTGTGTTTCATTTCAGATTTTCTTTGCTATGACTATCTAATGTCATCTTTCTATATTTGAGAAAAAGACTTATGAATGTGAGTTAAAAAAAAAAGGCCATGAGAAAAGAGACAAGAGAGATGCATGAAAAAGTTAAAGAAATATTTCTGTGTAATTTGATTTTGCTGAATTAAAGTTTAGTTTTCTTTGCCAAGTTGAAATAGTACTTGGTGGTAGATTGAATCTGCGGGTTTCTTTTACCAAGTTGGGATATCACGTGATGTTTCTGAATTTGGTTAGGTTTTTCTTTCAAGTTGGGACAACACTTGGATAGCTAGGGTTTGGGTTAGAAACCTTAGTGGAAGATACTATATGAATTAGGTTGTAATTCATTAGTATTGGAGTTTGTAATATGATTGATTATAGTGAAAATTCCACCATGGTTGTGGTGGATACTGGATGTAGATTTCATGACACTTCGAAAACAAACCAAGATACATGCTGGCCTCATTCACTTCTTCCTTTCTCTGTTTCTTACTAGCTTTAGAGACAAAATCAAAAAATATCCTGCATAATTAGCTTCCACAAAAACAGAGCAAAACAAGTTCAACTCTGATTTTAACTTGATTCAATCCCCCTTCTCAAGTTCTAGCAGTTTCATCAATTGATATCAGGAGCAAGGTCTCAAGGAGTCAAGCTTCACAACTTGGAGTAAAGATTCATGGCCAACAACATGGTGCTAACATCATGGCGTATACACTCATCGAATGACAGTCCAGCAACAGACCTCCCTACTTCAATGGCAGCAACTACTCATACTGGAAAGAGAGAATGCGAATCTTCGTGCAGTTAATTGATTACAACATTTGAAAGATTATTGTCAATGGACCAGACATTTCAACAAAGCAAAATGCTGATGGAGATGTGGTGCCAAAGGAAGATAATGAATGGACAAAGAAAGAAAAGAAAAAGATTGAACTCAATGCCAAGGCAATCAACCTAATGCACTGTGCTATCAGTTTTGAAGAGTATAGAAGAGTTATCAGTTTTGAAGAATATAGAAGAGTTTCAAGGTGCAAAACGGCTAAAGAAATCTAGGACAAGTTCAAACTCACCCATGAAGGAACCAAGCAAGTAAGAGAGACCAGGATTGATGTGCTGATGAAAAAGTATGAGATGTTCAACATGAAGGAGGATGAAAGCATCGATCAAATGTTCGAAAGGTTCTCAATAATCATCAACAACCTAGATGTCATGGGGAAGAGCTATTCCGAAGAAACCTTGGTAAGGAAGATATTGAGAAGTCTTACTAAGAAGTAGAAAGTAAAAAGCACAGCCATCTCTAAAAAAATAATTTTATAAAAATCACTTATGATGAGCTAAGAGGCAAGCTACTAGCCTATAAAACTACTCACATGTCTCAAGACAGAAATAACAAAAAGAAAAGTGTAGCATTGAAATCAATGATGATAGCCAAAGAAGAAGAATCTGATGACAGTATCTTGAATGAAAAAATGGTGCTCTTTGCAAGAAAAATGAGAAGATTACTGAGATTCAAAAACAAAGACAAAGGAGGTTCTTCATCCAAAAATTTCAAGAAGGGTCAACCCAAGTTTACCTGTCACCACTGCAAGGAACTGGATCACTTCGAGTCCGACTATTCTCAATTGAAGAAAGGAAAAAAATAAAAGAAGGACAAAAATAAAGTGATGATGACAACATGGAAAGACTTGGAAAACAATATTGATTATGAAGATGAAGAAGATTCAGATCAAGAGGCTCAACTATGTTTAATGGCTGATCACACTGATATGGATGAGGTAGATCTCTCTAACTTATTTATTGATGAACTACACTACATTATCAGATATTTCACTATGAACTCAAAGAAACTTTTTGATAATATGTTAAGTGCAAGAAAGATAACGAAGCATTGAGAGCTGAAAATGAATCTTTATTAGAAAAGGTAAAGGCAACCGAAGCTTGTGATGAAAAATATTTGAAAGAAGAAAATAATACTTTGAGAGATGAATTAAATAAATTTAAACTTAAGCATTCGATCTCATCCTCCACAAATTTAATTACTGAAAATGAAAGGCTGAATGAGAAAATTAATAATCTTAAAGAAGACTTAGCCAAATTTGTTCAAGATTTACAAAACCTTGACAAATTACTTGCATGTCAAAAATCTAGTTTTGCAAAATTTGGACTTGGATTCAAAGGGAAAAGCAAATCTGTCTTCAAACCAATATTTAAAAAATCTGAAACTTCCTCTTCCAAGATTGTTAAGCCAAAAAATTCAAACAAGCCTCAAAATTCACCAAAAGAGAAACATTGCTATAAATGCAATAGAAATGGTCATGATCCTCAACAATGCTTCATTTTTCTAAGATCTTTTGGTAATGATAATAAATTGTATAAAGTTGTTCATGATTATAATTATCTTAGGCAAACAAGAAGATTTCACATAAGAGGATCTAAATGGATTTGGATACCTAAGGTTAGTTGAAGAACATGCAGGTTTGCCTTACATTCAAGAAAAAATTGGACATGTGGTATCTTAACAGTGGATGTTCAAGACATATGACCAGAATGGATGCCTTCTTCATCAAACTCAACAAGTATGATGGAGAATTTATCACTTTCGAGGATGATGGTAAAGTCTAAGTTTTGAAGCTGAATTGACAAAGAATGCTGAGACAGATTATACAAGCAATGAAAATCTTAATTCTGCAAGAGAAAATTTAGAATTATCTCATGTCGCAGCAAAAAATTCTGATGCAGAGGCAATTGTGGATCAAGATGAACCTGAAACTTCAACCCAAACCAAGAGGCTAAGAAAATGGAAGTTTCTAAAAAATTATCCAGAGGAATTCATAATTGGTGATCCCTCCAAAAGAATGACAACTAGATCATTTTTGAAAAGAGATGAATCTAACAATATAGCTCTTATCTCAAAGATTGAACCCCAAAATATCCAAGAAGTACTTGCTGGTCCTTCTTGGGTGTTAGCTATGACGGAGAAATTACAACATTTTAAAAAGAGTCATGTTTGGAACCTTGTGTCTCATTCAAATGGAAAGAAAGTTACGAGTACAAAATGAAATTTTAGAAATAAATTGCGAGAAGATGTAATCATTGTTCGAAACAAAGCAAGATTAGTTGCTCAAGACTATGATCAAGAGGAGGATATTGATTTTGATGAATCATTCGCTTCCGTAGCTCGAATGGAAGCCATCAGATTGCTCTTAGCCTATGCGACTCATTGTGGTTTCAAATTCTAAATGAATGTAAAATGTGCTTTTCTAAATGGAATAATAGATAGAGATGTTTATGTGGCTCAACCACCAGGATTTGAAAATAAAAACTTTTCAAATCATGTTTTTAAATTAGCTAAAGCCTTATATGGTTTGAGACAAGCTCCTAGAGCTTGGTATGAAAGGCTTAGCTCATTTTTATTGAAAAATGATTTTCAAAGGGAGCCACTGACACCACTCTATTTATTAGAAACTCCAATGATCATTTCATTCTTGTGCAAGTATATGTTGATAATATCATTTTTAGTTCTGCTAATGAGGCTTTGTGTGCAGATTTTGCTAAGTTTATGACGAGTGAATTTGACATGAGCATAATGGGAGAGCTCACTTTCTTTCTCGGATTGCAGATTAAGCAAATTGCAAAGGGTATTTTTGTTCATCAAGAAAAATACGCCAAGGAAATTGTCAAGAAATTTGGACTAGAATGTGCCAACATCAAGCTAGACAAATATGAACATGCTAGATATGTAGATGAGACAAGATATAAGGAAATGATTGGTTTCTTAATGTATCTTACTTCCTCAAGGCCTAATATCATTCAAAGTGTTGGTGTATGCTCAAGATTTCAATCGAAGTCCAAGGAATCCCATTTATCAACTGTGAAAAGAATCATTCATTATGTGCTCGGTACCACTAATTATGGTTTATGGTATCCCAAAACCGATTTCTTTAAATTAGTGGGTTATTGTGATGCATATTTCACTAGGGATAGAGTTGATAAAAGAAGCACCAGTGGCATGTCTTACTTTCTTGACAAATCACTCAATGTATGGTCAGGCAAAAAGTAAGCAACAGTGGCACTGTTCACTGCCGAAGCTGAGTATATTGTAGCCTTTTCATGTTGCTCTCAATTATTATGGTTGAAAACTCAGTTAGTTGATTACAAACTAAATGCATCTAATATTTCTTTATTTTGTGAAAATTTGAGTGCCATAAACATTTTAAAAAATTCTGTCTTGCACTCAAGAACTAAACACATTGAAGTTAGATTTCATTCCATAAGAGAATATGTACAAATGGAAATTTAGATATTTAGTTTGTGAAATCAGAAGAACAACTAGCTGATATTTTTACTAAACCTTTGATAGAGGAGAGGTTCTGCAAATTAAGGACAGGACTGGGCATTATTGATTCATCAAATGTTCTTTAATCTTGCTAATGTTCTGGTTCAGTGCTTTTTGTCTCACAGGTCAAAATGAGACTATTCTGGGCAGATGATGAATGACTTTATTAATTTAATTTATTGCTATATGGACTCGTTGGAGGCTTCTAAGATTTGGTAGGCCTAGGATGCTTGCTTGTTTACCCTCTAATTGGATCATTTGTGTCCAAAAGTGTTGGGCCTTCTTTGTACTTGAGTTTTAAAGCAAGTGTTTTCATTTTAACTTGGTCTTCATTTTTTTAAAATTAACTTTTTCATCTTCTAAAAACTTGGCTCAATGGGTTACAGCGGTAAAATTTAATTATTTTTCAAAATCTTTTCAAACATTTTCAAGTTGAGACATTTACACTTCTCCAAATCTATATTAGTGCTTCTCTTCATGCATTATTTTACAAACTCACTACTCTCCACTCCTTCACCCCACTCTTCACATTCTGCAACTTACCAGTGTTTTATAAGAATGAATCGTAAGAAGAGAGCTGTCTGCATAGGCTATCACATCGAAGTTCATATCTCCCATTCAAATCCTTCTCCTCCCATCTCTTTAAACTCTCAGTCTCCTTGTCCAACCAACTCTCCTCCTCCATCTCCTCCTCCTACCACTATCCCTAAAGACATGGCTCGCACCAAAACTGCTACTCTCCATCCAGGAGTGACTCCAAGGCCTACCCCATCTTAGCCCAATTCCTCTCAACTGATTCTTCACGTGTAAAGAGACCCATTAACGAAGAAGAAGCTGAGCTCCCACCGTCTCCTACTCGCCTTAGTCGCAGTACAGTCATAGACTTTCAACTTCATCCTATTTCTGAACCTAAATTTTTCAATCATATTGTCTATAAATTCTTCTATGCCAATTTTTCAAAAATCTCCTATGATTCCCATCGCTACAGCTCCTTCATGACCTATATGTTTTTTTTTTTTTGCAAAGATATTATTCAGCATCCTATCTGTCCTCCTAAGCTTGTCAACCTAGAGATTCTTCATAGGAAAGCTCTGAACTTTATGCCTTTATTTGCTTTTTAAGGATAGATTCCTATCCTCTCCATTCATGAAAAAGTCTACCAGATCTTGTGAGACAGTTCTACAGTAACATGTCTTACAAAGAAGAGAGAATTGCTTCCTTTGTCAAGGGCTGCACCATTATTTTGGATAAATACCATTTCAGTAAAGTCATAGATTACCAAGAAAAAAGGATCAACGTGTTCACCTCTGGTAAGTGAAATGAGTCTTTGAATATGTCTTACTTTAAAGTCCTAGGAACTATTTGTGTCAACATTTCTCTCCTTGAAGGTACCACTCCTACTCAAAGTCTCTTAGTCCAATCTGTGTCCAGTTGTACAGGATTGTGAATACATAATTCTGCCTCAAAGCAGCTCTTTTCAACGAGTCTTATTCTGTGACACACTGTTCATGTTTGTTCTCCTCTTCAAAATTCCCATTTCCTTTGCTTATTTATTGTTGAGGCACATGCATGCATGTGTTAGTTCGAAAAATGTTTTGTTTTATGCCATGTTGATCACAAAAATATTTTAGTATTATAATGTTGATTTTGGGACTGAAATTTCTAAAAAATTTAATTCTAATATTAAAGGAGGTGGTGCAGTAAAGAAAGTAGCGACCAAGCGTAGAAGCACCGAGGAGGACACTGAAGCTCCATCTCATGGTCATGATCCATTAATTCCTAAGTGAAACTCAACCAAAATCCAAATTATGACTGGTATCATAAAGGATGTGCTCCAAGAATTTATCAATATGACGGATCTTCTTATCAACTTTGGGATCGAAAGGAAGATAGCTAAAGGCATAGAGGAAACTACGCTAAAAAAGACTAAGGGCTGCATTTGCATTCTCAGGAATTATGTGGAGGACATTGAAGTTGGATGTACCACCATTGACAATAAAGATGACGATGAAAGCTCTGATGACTCCAATTCTGATGCTTAGCTTATCTCATCTCTAATCTAGACAATTTCAAAACAATTACTATTTTTGTTTTGAGACTTTTTAGTTTTATTTTATTTATCTTGGATGACTGTAAACACTTTAATACCTTGGATTGCTGCTACTTCAAACTGTCTGTGTTAAATCACTAACAATTTTTTGTAAGGACTTTCATTTTTCTCTTTAATGACAAAAGGGGGAGAAAAAAAAAGAAAAGTTAGATTTGGCTTAGGATATTGATGATGATTAATGACATATATTGTCTTTTATGCTACTGTGTTACTTTATTTTATTTGCTTTGTGCTATGTGTTATTGTTGCTGTGGTATATTGCATTGGTATTATTTTTTGGTTGCTTTGAGTATTTTCTATTTCAAGAGCAAGCCTTGATTAAGGGAGAAAAATGCTGACATTGAGGGAGAGTACTACACATTTTGGATGGTCATCAAAGAAAAGTGTTCTTACCCTATCTTTTAATAAAATTTTAAATTTTATTCATCATTTTTGATCATATTTGTCATCAAGAGAGAAATTGTTGAGTTAGATTGATTTTGGGTTTATATATAAATAATGACAAACATTTTATTGGGTTAAAAGTCCAAATTTATTTAATGTGTGTGCTAAATAATGTAGGCCAATTTATTCACTTCTCAGCCTAAGTTAGTATTACTTCAGCAACTTAAAGTGTTATAACTCCAAAACTTAAGTCCATTACATGTTAATGTGCAACAAATCAACATATGAGCCAAGAGGGAGAGGATCGAATGCTCATGGTTGAAACAAAAGAGAAAAAAGTAAGAAGATATATTTGGCACTATTATGGGACAGTTGTGACTCTAGAAAAGCAACAATAACACAAGGACAAAGCAAAACAAAATTGAAGAGCAATAGACAGCAGCTCCAAGAACAACAGAGGTGATGGAACAGATCCTCCAACAAGCAACGTTAGTGGAGCAGAATGGAAAAAGGATTGCATGTCAATGGAGACAACTTCAACGGGCAGATGATACAAGGAATAGGAAGAGGTAATGAAGAAGAATTGGAAGATCAATATGCATCTATAAATCTGACCTCACTTCAACATTTGGAAGACAAGAAAAAAAGAGTGACATAAGAGCATCATCTCAACATACTTGAGTTGGATTCTTTTTCCTTTTATTTGTGCTTCATTTAAGATTTTCTTTGCTATGACTATCTAATGTCATCTTTCTGTATTTGAGAAAAAGTCATATAAATGTGAGTTAAAAAAAAAGGCCATGAGAAAAGAGGTAAAAAAGATGCATGAAAAAGCCAAAGAAATATTTCTGTGTAATTTAATTTTGTTGAACTAAGGTTTTTGATGAAAAAGCCAAAGAAATATTCCCTTACCAAATTGGGATAGCACTTGGTGGTAGATTGAATCTACGAGTTCTCCTTGCCAAGTTGAAATAGCACTTGGTATTTTTGATGAATCTAGTTAGGTCCCCTTTGAAGTTGGGACAGCACTTGGATAGCTAGACTTTGGGTTAGAAAGTTTAATGGAAGATATTAGATATTAGATTGTAATTTATTAGTATTGGTATTTGTAATCTGATTAATTATAGTGAAAATTTTACTATAATTATGGTGAAGACTGGATGTAAATTTTATGGCACTTAAAAACTGAATTAGAATATATGCTGGCCTCATTTTCTTCTTCTCTTTTCTATTTTTTATTGGTTTTAGAAACAAAAGCAAAAAAATTTCCTACATAATTAACTTCCAAAAAAATAGAACAAACAAAATTTAACTATAATTTTAACTTGATTCAATTGCTCTTCTCCAATTCTAGTAGTTCTATTACTAACCTATCGACAGAACCACACGTTTTATGTTCAAAAGAAAAAAGGATATTGATGTTTTTTATTATTTTAATACATATAGTTAAATAATAATTTAATTATTCAGTAAATTATTAATTATACAAACGTAAAAATACCAGTCATATTATTTTTTTAATTTTAAATGTATATTAAAATTAAATATTTAAATAATATTATTAGTAAAAGTCCTTAACACAGAAGACTTTATCACCGTCGTTCATAATTAACGTGAGTTTTAATCAGTAGAGTAAAAGAATGGTTATTAATTCATTACCTTTTTTTATTAGGTTGAACTTTATTTAAATTATTTTAAAATATTTTTTATATAATTTTATATTTATTGAATCTTGAAAAAAACTATAAAATTAATCTTGGAGCCCATTTGAAAAGTAGAAAAAGTTATTTTTTCCTGATTTTTGGCACTATTTTAAAAAGAACTCTTAATTTTTCAAAAAGTTAATTCATAACTTTTTGAAGATGTAGAAATATATGACTTCTCCTCCTCGATAAGTTATTCTATTATTTTCGTAAAAAAAAAAAATGACCTCAAAACAAAAAAAAATCTACTTTCATTCTTGGTTTTGTAAAAAAAAATATTGGAAATACTAGCCCTCACAGTCCCACTACCATTTTCATCCAAGGTTCCATCTGTTAGAAGCATTGGCCTTCCACCATCATTTTAAAATAATGTTTCATCTGAACCACCTATTGCATATATTCCTTACAGTTTTTTTTTAATCATTTTACCATTCTATTTGTAAAACCCAAAACTTTTGGAAAATCTCATTACGAGTCAATTTCAAATTATTTATCCATTAAGGATTTTAATTTCTGAAATTATTTTATTAAGGCTAGTTAAATCAAGTGTTGATAATTAAATTTGAATTTTTATCTAATTTCATAATTATTGAATAATTTTCATATTTAAATTATAAAGTTTAGTAATAGTAAAATAATTTATATTTTATGATTTACTTTAAATAATTGAGATTTTAGAATTTAATACTTTAATTTTTATGAATAAAAAAAATTAATTATATTATCTCTAATTATTGAATTAGAGCATTTCTTTGAAATTAATTTGTAATTTATGATCAAATAATATTTTTCTTAAGGATAATTTTGTTGAATTAAAATTTGTTTTCAATTACGCTATTACCCCCCTAATTTTATTAAAAATTACCTAAATTACCCCCAACTTAACCCTAACCCTAATTCCCAAATTGGAAAAACCCTAACCCTGAAACCCTAGCCCAATTACCCGATTTCCCCTAAACCTAGCAGCAGCAACACTTTTTTCCTTTCCCAAATCAGGCAGCAGCAACACTGCAATAAGAGAGAAAAGAGAAGCAGAAGGGAGGAGAAGAGAAATGCTGCAATATGATACCTTGAAGATTTCTTATACAGTTTAACAACTATTTATTTCTAATACCTCGCTGTGCTTTTACTGGTTTATGGAACTGCACTTACTTAAAATACAATTTGACTTTCTAGTAATTTTACTATAGTTCCAATGGACATCTTTATTTGATTATGTATTTGGGTATTTTCCAAAATTCTGGAAAGAAAGGATTTTTTCGCTTTTATTCCGGTTGATTTTTGTTGATAAACTTTACCTAATTTATTTTTGACTTGAGTTTGGTTTAGCATACTACATTGTTGATGCCATTGCTGTTTTTTTGAAAATGTTGGACTCATAACTTCCTTCTTATGAACACACTCATTCTCTCTTAAGCTTTTCATCTCCATGGATGTCATACTTGATTCTGTTTTAATTATACTTCTACCTTTTGTGGGCACTACAATCAATCTCAGCTTTCCTTCTCTTGTGAATCTCATTCTTATGTGAGTCAGTTCGATTCGTTTCAAATTAGTGCATCGTTTATCCTCTCATGGTCTCTACCAGAGTTCTTAGTCAAAGATTTATCCTTGAGAAATTACTAATGATTGAATTGTCTTTTTCTATGACTTTTGTATTCTTTTGGATCAATTGAAAGCTTGTTTGATGTCTCATGCCTAGTGGATCTTGTTTGAAATACCTTGATTTAAGATCCTTTCTTGTATGGTTTGACTCCTTTTAAGTACATTCTAATCTTCTTGAATATCCTTCTGAGATGGTGATTTCAAGTGTACTCTCGGAGTTTCGTTTTGAACTTTTAAAGACATTTTGATTCCTCTTTAAAGATATTCTAAGGCAAAATTTTTCTGTTGCCTGATTGTGATTGAAATCATTCTTCAATTTTTGACAAAGTTGATTTAAACTTGGCATGTGCTATTTTAAATGAAGTTTTGAAAAGTTTTCATGTTTAGTAGGAACCTGCTTGTTTGTAACGCACTACTTATTTCCTTTACCAACTTATAAGCAAATTTTTATCTCGGATTTTTTTTTCTAAATAGAGTTTAACTTTCTCTTTCATCCTTGCTATAATTTTATACACGCTTGTTTGAATATGAACTTTGAGAATTTTCGGACAAGCATTTGATTTTCTTCCAAGTTTTATGATTAATTTTGGTTAGGTTGTGCACCTAACTATCTAAAATATTTGGAGAAATATTTTTGTTCTTAGCCTAATCGGTGTTCATTTGGTTTTAAATCTCTACCTAATCTAGGATGCCACATTTATACTCTTGATATCCTTTTTCAAAGTGTTTGTTGTACACTTGTTTCTTTGAAAACGTGAAATAGTTTTTGAAAGGTTTTTCACTCTTTCATGAACAAAGTATTCGGAAGTATTTTTAAATTGTGCTCGAGTTCTGTGAGCTTCGCCTTGGGTTTGAGATATTCTTTTTTTAAATCTCCTACTTCTTCGACTCAATTTGGATTTGTTTCAAACTAATGCGCTGATTTTTCTTCTTATTGATCCTATTGAATTTCTTTGATCCAAGGGTTATCCTTGAAGTTGTCAATCGATTTATTTCTAGTAAACTTCATTGCTTGAGCATCTTTGTTTACCTGGAATTGGATACATTCTCTCAAATCTATGAGTATTATCTTTGATATTTGTCTGTCCTTTCTAAAATCTTGTATCCTTCTGAGTAGACTCGAGAATTGTTTTGATATCACGTACGACCTGTAGACGTAATAATGCGATGCGTTAGTTCTTTAAGACGTGATATGTGTATATGGGAGGTGAAGCGGCAGGTGTACCACGTTATGAGTTGCGGGTGTTAGGCTTATGATCAGATATATGGATTGTAAAGTGTTTGATGGAGTTGGGAGGCTGAAGTTCTGAAGTGGGAATGAGATCTATGAGAGGACGTTATAGCCGTTGTTTTAATACCAACCTGTTTTGGTAGCCTTTATATCACATTAAATACCACTTCGTTTTGTGAACGCCTATCTTGATTTGCACCCTATTTTGTTACCTCAAGTTTTTGTAAAGTCTAGAGATTATGTGACCTTTTGCATCGAGGCTAGCTGGTACCTTCTACTTTACACCATACTTTATCCCTATATTTGAATATTATGGTTATTCGGTATTTGAACATTTATACATATATGTTAAGATTTCTTACTTTTCTAGAAGTATTTAAAAGTACTAAGACTATGTATTGTCTTATGTATTACTTTAATTTTCGAGGACGAAAATTCTTATAAGGTGGGTAGAATGTAAAATCCAGAACTTTTGAAAAATCTCATTACGAGTCAATTTCAAATTATTTATTCATTAAGGATTTTAATTTCCAAAATTATTTTATTAAGGCTAGTTAAATCAAGTGTTGATAATTAAATTTGGATTTCTATCTAATTTCATAATTATTGGATAATTTTCATATTTAAATTATAAAGTTTAGTAATGGTAAAATAATTTATATTTTATGATTTACCTTAAATAATTGAGATTTTAGAATTTAATACTTTAATTCTTATGAATAAAGAAAATCAATTATATTATCTCTAATTATTGAATTAGAGCATTTCTTTGAAATTAATTTGTAATTTATGATCAAATAATATTTTTCTTAAGGGTAATTTTGTTGAATTAAAATTTGTTTTCAATTATGCTATTACCCCCTAATTTTATTAAAAATTACCTAAATTATCCCCAGCTTAACCCTAACCTTAATTCCCAAATTGGGAAAATCCTAACCCTGAAACCCTAGTCCAATTACCCAGTTTTTCCTGAACCTAGTAGCAGTAACACTTTTCCCCTTTCCCAAATCAGGCAGCAGCAACGCTGCAATAAGAGAGAAAAGAGAAGCAGGAGGGAGGAGAAGAGAAACGGGAAGGAGAAGGAAGAGGGGAGAACGACGCCGGTGGGCGTCACTGCCGCCGCACCGTCGTGTCACGCAGAGAAGAGAGAAGTGAGATCCGAGAAAGAGAGAGAGAGTGCCGGTGGGAGAGGGAGACTGCTGCCACAGCCGTCGCTGTTCGTCCTCCAGCCCGTCGCCACCATCACGGATCGCCACTGACCTCGTGCTCGTTGCCACCGACCACGAGCCAGAAGAGAAGAAGGACGATGCTATTACGCTGTTTCTCGCTGCAGATGAGCTCGCCGCCACAGCTGTTATTGTTCATGCCGTCGTTGTCGCCGTCAGCAGAACAGAGGGTGAGAGCGAGAGACAGAGAGCTTGCGGTGGGGGAAAGGATAGGAGCCGCTGTGCTGCGCGAAGCTATCACCGCCATTCCTGCCACCGTCAAGCCTCGAATAGCACCACCGAAGCTCTGGCCATCACCGTCGTTGAGGAAGCTCACCGGAGTTGTTGGAGGCCACCGCCGCTCTGTCTGGTTCTGTGTTGGCTCGCGCTGCCGTGCCTGGCCGCCGAAAAATGCCACTGTCGTCGCCGGAAAGAGCACTGCTGGTAAGGGTTTAAGTCTGGTTTCTGTTCTTTCGAAACTCCGGAAAGAGTATTGACACTGCGTGGTTGTACAGCTGCTATTATCAGAGATTCGGGCCACTGCCGTCACTCAAAAAATTATTGACGGAGCTGCTACCGGGCTGATTTGGAGTTGCGGCTGTTTCATTTTGTTAATTCAGTGAGTATTTCTGTTTTGAAAGTCTTGCGTTAGTGTTCTGTTCCGTGTAATAAAGTATTTGCAAGGTTAATAATTTTAGGAGTTAGAATTTGGTTTGCTTGTGCCGTTCGTAGCTATTTCTGCTTTTGAGAGAGCAAGCAGAGCCGAAGTTTTGGTTTCCGGTGATTTCGGGTTGAGACGAAAAGAACTCTGTGAGGCGTTTGGGCTATGGTTTTGTGTTTTGAGGTAGGGGCTCTTTCAGAAAACCATATTTTATGAATTAGAATTATTATATATGGATATTGACATGAGAAAATGTATCTGAGAGTGATTGTATAAGTCTTATGTAATTGTTAATTGTCTTGAACGAATATGAATGTTTGATTGGCTAGGTTGTTATTCGGTTTTGTGAAACGGATAGTTCTTGAAATGCTTCTTTAAAGTTAATTTATAAAAGCTTGAAATAGGGTTTATTCTGTTAAGAATTGATTTGAACTTGATTTGGTGTTCTTGAATCCTGAACACGATGTATCTTTGGAAACAACTTGATTTTGAATTGATTTGGTTTTGGACCCCTTGAAGAGGGTTGCGGAATGGTTTGGTTGGGACCCGAAAAGGGTGGCAAAGTCCAAGTTTTAGGGGAGATGTTGCCGAAATTCCTATAAAATCTGAGTCTTTATTTGAAATGTTATTTGGGGAAATTATAAGTTTAATGCCTTTCCTATTTTACTTGGAGGATTGTGAATTTAAGACTTCTTTTTATTATCTTTACTTAGATTAATTATGAAAGTGATGAAGCTACGCTTTGAGAGAATTATTGAAAAGAGAATTATGATTTCTTCTTATTTCCTAAGAAAAATAGTATGTCTTTGGGTGCAAGTCATTCAAAAGAGAATTATATTTTAAGGCTGTTTTAAAAGGTAAAAAAAGGGTTTATGTTTTTCTCTATTTAACATAAAGATTGTCACTTGGAGGAGTTTTCGTGACTTTAAAAGAATTTGGGTTTCGGTTGCTAAATATCATTTTCTGACGTTTTAGAGAGTATCCTTTGAATTCTGGTTTAGCAAAACAAAAATGATTTTTGAGCTGTCTGAAACGCTTTAGATTTAATCATGGAATTGAAGCTAGTTTGTTTAAGTAAAGGAAATGGTTTTGAAAGGAGTAATTGATTACACGACTCGGTTTGGCTTAGATTCTATTCTTATTACTCAAATTAGGAAGCCAATGTTTTAAAGATTTTAAGTGAAAATGAGTTATGTTATTCTCCCCTAAAGACTTGAGATTCTGCCAGGGAACTTTTGTTATAAAATCTCGTTGTTGGATGGATGATTTTGAATATTTCAAAAGAGATCTTTAATTTGCCATGGTTTTGGAAGTTTTGGAAAGAGGATGCCGAGAGTGGCTTTGTTTTTAAAAGGGGAACTTACTTTGAGTAAAAGGGACTTATGAGCATGAGATGATTTGAGGAATGGGAACTTTAAAGCCAAGGCTGAAAAGAGTTGAAATTTGATTTCAAAGTGAAGTGAATTGAGAAAAAGTGATTTATGGCTTGAATGCTGATTTTATGAATTTGATGATGTTGGATGGTGGAAGTGCTATTTTGTTATGAGCCGGATTGGCTGTGTATGATAATGAATTTTGGCTGATTGCGGAATATGTTATGAGCTGGATGGCTGACGATGAGTCATGAATTTAAGTCGGATGTCTGAAATGAATGTTGATTTATGGCTGAGAATAAATGCATATATGCTGAGATATTGATATTGTGATTTTGCACTTTTAATTATCTGAGATACGAGTTTTCTTGGGTAGAAGCAGTGACTAGCCACCACGTGCTCCACGTTGAGACTTGATACTCTGCTGACCCTATGTCGTAAGTGTTGTCGGACACTGTGAAAGTTCCGAATGAGCTCGCCCCCGTGAACATACACCAGTGAGGGTGTTGGATGTGAATTATAATTATCTCTTGTGAATAACTCGAGTTGGGGATGCACGACAGATGGACAGTCTAATGGTTAGCTACCAGGACTTGTCGGGTTGGCTTTATAACCGATAGATGATATCATCACCCACTAGAACGGGAATTCACCATATGCATCTATGTGGCATTGTTTGGGTGTGCATATTGTATTTGGTTTGCCTTTGTGATTACTTGTGATTATCTGCTAATTGTTCTACTTGCAGTAATTGTTTGTTTGTGCTTGAACTTTCCTATTTGTGTTTCCGACTGAGACTCTGTTGGACTGTGGTGATTGGTTGTTGTTTGGGTTGTTTGGGCCTAGAGCCATGGTTGAGGATGAGGTGGGCCGAAGGCCATGTCTGGTTGATGTTTCTGGTTTGGAAAAGTATGAAGAACTAACCTGGTTCAGCATAGATGAACTTTTTGAAAGGCTTTTGAATTTATAAGAAATGAACAGTTTCCTCTTTCAGAAAAGATTTCAGATACTTTTATAGTAGACCTTTGTTTTTAAAAAGAGTACATAAGGCGGTTATTAATCACTGTAACGACTTTATCTCGCGTATCCTATTATAGTAATTCTGCAACCCTATAGTGAGAACCCTTTCGAGGATGATATTCTCACTCTCCTACAGATCTTCTCTTTTCAGGTTACAGACGACGAAGTTCAGGAGATATTACTTATTTTCTGTCAGGCAATATTTTTGTATTATTTTAGTATTCATGTTTCCCCACGCCTTTAATTTTGCAAGTCTTGTAAGAGGGATAGGATTATGATGAGTTGTTTGTAAATTAATGTGTATATATATATATATATATATATATATATATATCCTATGAGTATTGTAACTTATATTGTATGTATGAGTATATGTTTTCAAAAGGTTCATTTTAAGTTTTAAACAGGCTCATATTTTAGTATTAAATAGTATAAGAGTCGTCGTAATATTCGAGCTATCAGAGTGGCGCAGTCGGAAGCGTGACTTTTGATAGTTAGGGTGTTACACTATTTTTATTATTAAATTTGTATTTAACATTGTGTGTGGTATAAAATCCCAGTTTTAATTTTATTTTTTTCTCATGTGATTTTACTTTTATATAGCTGCTATTATTTTTACAGGGATGCTACACATCCATGTAACCATGTAACCAAGTTGGCCCAACACCAAAAAAATCCAATACCATTAAATGAAACGTGAAATGCACGCGCCCAACACACACGAAATCGCTCTTGCCCAACGCCACTTCTTCTCACGCTCGTTTACGCACGGAGCATCTTCTTCTTCGCCTTCTTCCTCCTTCTCCTCCTTCTCCTCCTTTTTTGCGTTCATTCTTTTTCACGTATTTTTTTCTTATCGTCATTCTTTTGTTGTTGTTGCTGCTGTATTTTTTTGTCTTTTTCTTCTTCTCTCTCTGGTGAAGAAGCAGTAGAAGGTGAGGAAGAAGAGTTTTGAATAGTACAGAATGAACTGAACACAATACTCATGGTGAACCGAACGCAGTACTCATGGTGAACTGAACATAGTACTCATGGTGAACCGAACATAGTACTCATGGTGAACCGAACACAATATAATTGTATAGTACTGAGTGAATAAAACATAATCCATTATCTAAAATCAAATTCAAACAGCTTTTCTGCAGAATGAACCAAACACAGTACTCATAGTGAACCGAACACAGTACTCATGGTGAAACAATTGTATAGTACTGAGTGAACGAAACATAATCCATTATATAAAATCAAATTCAAAGAACTCTGCCTATAATTTACATATTATCAATTTAATTCAATTCAATTCAGTACACCTCCGTCCATTTAATTCAATTCAAATTAGCAATTGCATTCCATTCCATTCAATTCGATTCAAAATTGAATAATCCAAACTTTGTCAGTTTGATTCGTTTCAGAAGAGTAATCCAAATCGCTCTCCTGTTTATCAAAAAATTATGAACCCCTCAACATTGAACCCTAAATCCTAAACCCTAAACACTAAAACCAGAACCCTGAACACTGAACGCTAAACCCATAAATCCTAAATCCCTAAAACCTTAAAACCTAAACCCTAAACCCTACACCCTAAAACCTAAACCCTAAACCCTAAACCCTGAACCCAAACCCTGAACTCTGAACCCTGAACCCTGAACGCTAAACCCTAAACCCTAAACACTAAACCCTAAACCCGAACCCTGAACACTGAACTCTGAACCCTGAATGCTAAACCCTAAACCCTAAACCCCGAACCCTACTGTAAATCCTAAACCCTTAAAACCCTGAATCCTGAACCCTAAACCCCGAACCCTACTGTAAATCCTAAACCCTTAAAACCCTGAATCCTGAACCCTAAACCCTAGACCCCTAAACCCTAAACCCTCAACTATGAACACGGTGAACCGAAATTAATACACGGGGCGAACCGAAAGTTTGAAACACACTAAACCCCTGTATATTAAACCCTGAACCCATAAACCCTAAACCCTAAAACCCTAAACCCTGAAACCCTATCGTCATTCTTTTGTTGTTATTTTTGCTATACTTTTTTGTCTTTTCCTCCTTCTCTCTCTCTGGTGAAGAAGCAAAAGAAGGTGAGGAAGAGGAGTTTTGAATAGTGCAGAATGAACCGAACACGGTACTCATGATGAACCAAACACAGTACAAATGGTGAACCAAACATAGTACTCATGGTGAACCGAACATAATAAAATTGTATAGTACTGAGTGAACAAAACATAATCCATTATATAAAATTAAATTCAAACAGCTTTCTGCAGAATGAACCAAACACAGTACTCATGGTGAATCGAACACAGTACTCATGGTGAAATAATTGTATAGTACTGAATGAACGAAACATAATCTATTATATAAAATCAAACTCAAATAACTCTGCCTACAATTTACTTATTATCAATTCAATTCAGTACACCTCCGTCCATTTAATTCAATTCAAATTAGCAATTACATTCCATTCAATTCGATTCAAAATTGAATAATCCAAACTTTGTCGGTTTGATTCGTTTCAGAAGAGTAATCCAAATCGCTCTCCTGATTTGAAGTTGAGTCATTTATTGTTTCGATTCAGAAGTACAGATCGAAGAAGAAAACGAAAAAAGAATAGGAAGAACATAAATGCAACCAGACCGAAATAAGAAAACGAGAAGATGAATGCGACCAGAGGAGAATGACGAAGGCAATGCAGATCAATAAGGAAGAACGTGAGAAGAAGAAGAAGAAGGAGGAGGAGGAGGAGGAGGAGAAGGAGGAGGAGAAGGAGGAGGTTTACGTTGCAGCAGAAGGTTTACGTTGGGCAAAACTTTAGGTTGCAGCACGTTATATGTAGCACGTGTATGACAAACGAGTGAGGGGTGGGGGACGCGCGTGTGGAGGAAATTACTTGGTTAACAACCATGTAAAAAATACATGGATGCAGAGCTTTTCCATTATTTTTATAGTTAGTTATAGCAAGTTCTTGACCCCAATAAAAGAGGAGGGAATTCTAATAGAAGTAAAAAAAATAAAAAACAGCAACAAAATATACATTGAAACATATTTCATATTTATTTTTTATTTTTATCCACCATATCATACACAATAAAACAACAAACACTAACCACACAATAATTTCTTTAGCATTTCCATCCAGATTATTGCGAATTAAAATTTTATTACTATTTATCACATACAAGAATACCGTTATGGGTGAAGATGAAGTAGAAGAACCAATTTCTACCTAAAAATAGAACTAATAAGAGTGTAAATAAAGAATTAATTGTCTAAACAATTATAATCTTAGTGATTAGGTTATAGAAAATCAACATTCAATATTAAAAAGTATTTGTTATCATCGTTGTTTTAATATCCATTTTTTTTGGGAAAAAAATTATATTTTTTAAGTTATTTATCCAAACACTACAACTTTAAAATAAGTACTTCTATAACTAAAAATTCAAATACAAAATAACTTATTTATAAGCTACTATTCATAAAAGTCCTTATATTTTAAGTTCTTTTTTCAAAAGAGCTTATTTAAGTTGTTTACTCAAACTCGACCTTAGTATATCAACAAGTACTTGAAAGAGTATTAAAAGATACTTTAATTAATATTAATTTAATTAATAAATATATTATAATATTATAAATTTAGAATTTTAGTAGTAATATCTTAGTGCTACGAGGTAATTTTTTTTATTATACAACGAATATAAAATTATATAAATTATTTTTTGATCGCTTTGTCTTCTCTGTTTTCACCGAACTTCAAATAATTTTTTTTTTCATGGGTCAAATGAATTAAAAGTTGTTGAATATTGAGTTTTTATGGTCATGTTTTGCTTTATTACAAACTGTGTATACGTGTGTGTGGAAGTTGAGAACAAATTTAAGGTTCTTCGGCTGCTCACAAAGGTTAGTGACAAAAGATTTTTTTTTCGTGACTTCTTGACATTGTATATATATTATTGGATGATTCTGGTTTGCTTTGTTCATTTTAATTCTGATTTTTTCGACTCCAAATTTTTTATTTTTGTTCTTTTTTTATACCTGATGAATGGGATATTTTCTGGGAGGTTTATAGTTGGCTTATGATGGGTAGATTTTTATTATTCTTTTTTTTGCGTTGTCTATTTAGGATTCTTGAATTATTGTGAATATGATAAAAATGATGTGTGAATGTCTCTGAATTAATTAATATATTGTACTAATGGTACATACAAATTTTGAATGATGCATATAATATCTTATCACACAAATTTTACGCTTAAGTTATAAATTAAAAGTGGTGAGACGTTATGACATTTAAAAAATATATATATATATATATATGAAAAATAGTTAATCTAAGAGCCTTGAAAATAACTATTGACAAAACAAAAATTGCATCGCACTCAAAGTAAAAAATATAAATTACAGAGACAAGAGATACCTGTGTGTGTAGAATTTCAAAAGAGATACATATCAAGCTCTAGTCTCGACTTGCGAAACAGAGGTCGACTAGAATTATATATATATAGTCCAAAAGTATAACAAAAGCATAAACATAAATCCTATTTCTCTATAATCAACGTCTAAGAGGTATACAAATTAAAATACAAAAGTGGAGAACATATATAACTAAGTGCAAAATATACAAGTCCTAAGATGAAATCTTCGCTTTCCAGAGAGAATCCAGTACGCTCAATAAGGTGCTTTGCGTCCTGCATCTGTAAAATAAATAAATCCCAACACGGATGAGAACATCATCCTTTCAGATTCTCAATAGAGTAAAAATTTTAAATAGAGATAATGTAAAACTACTCGAGCCCACCAAGCAATTCTATACTTCAGTCAACCTAAAGTTCAAGCCTAGGATCCTTTCTAAATCAAACCAGATAATAAAAAACTAAACCTCAGCTAACTAGTAATTTCAGATTTCTAATTCCTCTCATTACAAGTCATAAGTCTTCTCTTATCATCCCAATAGTTCCAACTTAGTAATTCTGTATCAAAACTCAGTCTTTCTATAATTTCCAATAATCACATTTAGAATAAGCACAAATCTTCAGCGTCACCACCACCAGTATGAGGGGTCTCTTAGTTATGTAGGGACAGACAAAATAATACAAGAAATACACAAGTAAGGAGAACATAGACAACAAGTAGATCAAATAGCATATAGGTACAATTAATTAAGAAGGTAAACCAAGTACAAGATGCACACCAAATAATTACATACAAATGCAAATGATGCATGTTGTAAAATCTACGAAATTGATAAATAATTAATCAATAAATTAAGTATTATTTAAAGAAATTAGAAAATTAAATTTAATAGTTTAGAATGAAATAAATAATTAAAATACGAATTTTGACACCAATTTTAAAGATTTTGGCCCAAAATTGAGCTAACAGGCCGAACTGATTGGATCGAGCATAAATCGGGCCTTGTATAAACATGACTCATCCATTCTCTTCCTCATTTCTTCGGTAGAAGCATGCTGAGAAGAGAGTTAACGTGTGTAATCACTTCCAATTTTCAATCGTCCGTAACTTTCAATCCAGAGCTCCGATTGACGAGCAGTCAGCGGCCACGCGTTCGTCTTGAAATTCTCTACAAAAGTCACACATCAATTTGGTAAAAATCTAAAAATTTATTACTCAGCCACTCTTTCCTAATTTCGAAATTTAAGGTTTTGAGTTTGATAGATTATGTGATTTTGATGTTCTAAGCTTGAGTTAGCTTGAGAAAACTATTGGGTTTTGTTAATTTGAGCTATGGGTAAGGTAAGGAACTCCTATTTCTTGGTGAAAATTTCTAATTTAGTGAAATCTATGTTGATTATAATGATATTGTGTGAATTAGATTGTGTTCTTGTTGATTTGGAGTTCAATCGGGTGGTTTGGAACAAAATCCGGGTGATTAAGCTTGAGAAATTGACGTTTGGAAGTTTAGAGCTTGTGAAAGGAGAGGTTTTTGAGGTGTTCCAAGCTTAGGGAGGAATCGGCCAAGGTATGATTTTGGTTTCTCATAGATAATATATAATGTTTTGTGAAAACATAGGCTAGATGACCATAGGATAGGTTGAAAATGTGGGAATGTGTTAATGCTAGTAACCTTGATAGAAATGTGGAATTATATTGTGAAAGAGTTTATGAATGATGATTTTATTGAGTTGGTTGTAGGAATTTTGTTAATTAATGTTGTTGATGGGAGTTGATGAATGATTATTGATGAATGTGAGTATTGATGATGAAAGATTGAGGATTGGTTGAGTTATATATATGTGTGTTTGTTGAATAATGAATGAATTGAGAGTTGGAAATGATTTTGATATTAGAATTGGTTTGGCTTATTGAAAATGATTTGAAAAGGATTTGAGAGGTGTTTTGGTTGGGACCCGAGAAGGGTGGCAAAGTCCGAATTTTAAAGGAGATACTGCTGAAATTTTTATAAAAATTGAAAATTTAGTTTGAAGTATTATTTAAACAAGTATGGATAAAAGAATTATATTATTTGACTTTGATTTATAAAGAAAAGAAATGCATTGTGTTTTAGAACTTGATTTATTAAGAAAAGTATTATGTTGGAGTTTTAATTTATCAGGAAAAGTATTATGTTTTGAGTTTTACTTAGTTAAGAAGAGAATTATGTTTCGAGTGTGAATTATTGATGAACGGAATGGGAGGTGTGATGATGATAATTGTTGAATGAATTGAATGATGAAGAGGATGAATTTGATATGAAAATTATTTTGTGGGGATCATAGTTATTTACCACCGACCAGATTTGATATGAAATTGTTGTGGGGATCGTGGTTATTTACCGCCTACGTGTGTGTTATTTTCCAATTGAAAATGTCTGTGGGGATCGAGGTGATTTACTGGCTACCAGGTGAGGATCATGGTACTGTACTGCTCACCAGTTTTCAAGAGAACGATGTCTGGGTTAACTACCGGACATGTTGGGTTAGCTGTATAACTGATAGATGAGACTTATCAGCCATAGGATATGCATACATCATATGCATATGTGTGTTTTGTTTGATTGTGCATTAATTGGGCTTGCTTATGTGATTACTATGCTTACTTGCTATATTTGCTACCTGCTGTATCTGTATCCTACTTGTGTCTGCTTCATCTGTGCACCGGAGTTTTGGAGGATTGGAGGAAGGTAGAAATTAGGGCTTAAGTTAGAAAGAAATTAGAAATAAGAACCTTAGATAACCTACCCTTTCTATGGCTTTTCATTTATAAACTTTAAGATTTAAATCTGAGTGTCCAAGTTCTAGGATCGCCTCTAGCATTCCCGGGACCTTATATATTATGTATGTGGGCACCATTACCATGCTGAGAACCTCCGGTTCTCATTCCATATCTATGTTGTTATTTTCAGATGCAGGTCGAGATGTGCCTCGGTGAGCATCTGGAGGCTTCTCTGGCAAGCGAAGTTGGAAAGTTATATTTTAGAATTGTCTGTTATGTATTTTCTGTTCATAGATTATCCTATGTGTATATATAGATAAATGATGTTTAAACCTCTTAGAGACTTTTTGGAGAACTATGTGCTTTCTTTATGCATGTTGGGTTATCTTGGGATATATACTTATGCTTATATATGTATTTATACTCCGGCTAGCCTTAGCTACGCAGGTTGCATCCAGAGCTTGATATAATGTATTTTGGTACTCAACTCTTTTTTGTATACTCACGTCTTACCCTTATCTTTTCTCTAGTTTTACGTTTACGAGAGTAATGCGCTTTTCTTTTCGCGGTTTTTGCTTAAACCTTTCTTCGAGGCTCCTAGTTACAAATTTCTTCAACTATATTTACGTATATATTTTATTCTTAGAGGTTGTAATACCTCACCACCTCTATTTTACGACTTAAGCGTAAAGCTCTGTGTGGTAGGGTGTTACACATGTCTGCCCTATGACCAATGAGCTCATCTGTCGGTTATACAGTCAAACCCGACATGTCTGGTAGCTAACCCTGGATAGTCCCTCGGTGTGACATCTCTCAAGAAGAATTTACATCTCTTAGAGGAATCATCCGGAATGATATAAGTGTCCAGCCATATCTTGCAACAGAGGGTCAACAAAGTCACAAGTCTCAACCTGGAGCAAGTGGAGTGAACCACTGCATCTACTTAGGGAGTTTCAATCCTCAGATTCAATATTTAGTTTCAATCTTAATCTGGAGCAAGTGGAGCGAACCACACATTTGCCTCTACCCGGAAAGGTCAAATCATCTCAACTTGGAGCAAGTGGGACAAACCACAACCCTTGTGTCTACTTAAGGAGTCTCATATCAATCAAATTCATTATTCAATTCATCACCCAGACCTTGCCAGCCCAGCCAATCTAGCTATACTCAGTCATTGTCAATCTCATCATTCATGTCTTATCTCAATCTAGTATTCAGTAAACTCATTACTCACACGTTTTCATCAATATTCATCACTTTAATCCACAATCTCCTCCAACTATCAATATAATCTAAGCCATGTGGTAACACTCATTCTCAAGCATAAAAACAAGTTGTTAGAACTCAATTTGGGGTTATGGAAGTTTAAAAACATGCCAAAAAAATTAAATAGTTGAAAACATAGTTTAAGTATGAAAACAGAACTTCTGCGTACGCATCATACTGTGCGTACACAGGCACCCGAACGCAATTCCTAGCTTGTGCGTACGCACCACTTGCAAAAATCCCTTGCTGTGCTTACGCACACACTCGTGCGTACGCACGAGCACTTCCCTTGCCTCTGTTCCGTACGTACACACATACAGTGTGTGGGCACATATACCAGAAATTTTGATTTTGCTGCATTATCACAGAATTCAGTTTTTAACCCTAAACTTCAAATGCGCATAACTTTTTTGTTAGAAATAATTTTCCGCCCGTTCTTCGAACGTCATAAAACTCAAATCCAACTTTCATTTCAAACAAGTTTCACAAAATTTGAAGGCCTGAGAACCAAGTTACAACACTTCAAAATTGGTTAAAAACTAGTTTTTACCAAATTTGAACCTTTACTCAATTTCACCAATTTTCCATTCAACTCAATTCCAAACCGTTCTAAAACCACTTACAAACCTCCTATACTCCCAATAATCAATTTCCAATTAATCCAAACCTAAACAAATAAACTCTAACATAGTCATTCCAACTTCATAAGTTATCTTTCAATAATTACCTTACCATTCAATCACACCACCAAATTAATCATCATTCAAATAATCAATTCAATCATGGCAAATTCTTTACTCAATTAAACATACCACAATTCATATATCAATTTAGCTCATTCATATATACATATATACATTCATTCACTCAATAATCACTCAATTCACAATTCGCAACCAATTAGCACAACATCAACCATTCGATTCAATCCTATATCCTAGAGCAATCAGTCTAGGCATTCACATAATCTTACATAATGCCTACTCAAAACTAAAATCTGTACCTCTTAGATGGCGGTTCCTCCAACACTTTGATTTTCTCTAAGCCATACCAAGGCTATCCTTGGATCCAATTTCGCACCAAATTGCACCGGGCTAATTCTGTTTCACCCCAAATCCAATCTAATCAAGCTCTATGTCATTTAATCACATAATTTTACATAATTTAACCTAGGTATTCACATATATTGTCAAAATTAGGGGTTTGAGATTCTTTATCTTAACCCACTTGAGTTTGGGGTGGAATCCACTTAGAACCCATGCTAGAGCACCTCTAAATAACTGTGAACCAAAAACACAAAATTAAAGGAACATAAGAACTGGGTAGAGAATTCAAAGTTTCTTACCACTTTCCTTGGATAGAATCGAAGAGGTATCTGAGATGAACGCGTGGCCAAAAATGGCTCGTCAATCAGAACTCTGAATCAATAGTTATGAACAATTGATCGGTATGATGAATAGTGACATAGCCTCTCTTCTCTTCTCTTCTCTCTTAGGGCAAAGTTCAGGTTTTTAAAGAAGGAAACTATTCTAATGAAGATGCCAAAACCATATTCTCATGATGATCTTTGTTTAAAAAGTGTGACTTATTTATTTAATCACACTTTAAATAAAGGTAATACTTTTATAACATATAAAAATAAAGTCCTATAACTTATCATCTAATGGTCAAAATGAAGTATCTTCACATGATGACAATCATGAAATCTTCATTGGAGTAGCCACCTTTAATAAAATGGTGAGTGTTGTGGCTGAAGTGTGGCTGATAAGGGTGTTATAAGTGTGGGCCTTGGGCCGTGCCCAACATGAGCCCAATTCACTCGTTTTAGACTGTTGGTCTAATTTTGGGACAAAATTTTTTAAATTAGCATTTTAATTGATATTCTAATTATTTTCACTCTTCTAAATTATAGATTTTAGTTTCTTAATCCATTCGGCTCATAATTAATTTATTAGTTAGTTATTCATTAATTAACTGGAGTTTATAATGCAGATGGAGGTATTGACGAACATAATGTTCTATCCCAAAAAAAATTTCAAAAAGTTGAGAATGGGATGCTATTTATTAGAGACTGCAGTGGTGCATTTTTTTAAGAGTCCCGCTAGGAAGACAATGAGATATCTATACAATATGTATAATGGGCTATTTATTTGGCCCAATATGTATTAATAATGTAAATTAAACATTATTATCCCTAATTTCTAGTTGCTTTTTGTGATTTCTACCCCCAATTTACTCCAAATTATTCTTTCACATTAACCCTTCATCACCCACCATTACCTACCCTCCAAAAAACCCCATTGTTTGTTCCGCAGAAAAATCTCCTTTCTTCGTCGCCCCGCCGTGTGCGCAGTAACCTGCGTTCTACCGCTCTGTTTCTGCGTGACGTGTAGCTTCCGTTCCAGGTGACAGGAACTGTCGCGCTCCGTCTCCTTGCGCCAATGCCCTCGCCGGAAGAACCTCCGTCACTCCTCACGCGGCCCAACATCCGTGACCTGCAACTGTCAGTGTCGTCGACGTGAGTTGCAGCCCCGAACCCCGCGCTCGCATCATCCCAGCGCTGTTGCCTGTGTCTTGTTGAATTACTTGAAGAATAAACATCCACGAAAACTGAGAAAGTGAACATCCAAAATTATATAAAAACGAACATCCAATGTGAACGTGTATAAATCATAACCAGCAATCATTGTCTACAACTAAGCACCCAAGAGTAAACATCACATTCATAGAGAAAGTGAACATCCGGCGACAGGAAGAAGACACAAACCGGCTGTAATGGAGGTGCTGGACTTCCGGGTTGCTGCAGTGCTGCGAGCTCAACTCCCACAATATGCGCGTCTTCCCTACGTACGGTGGCCTGTGCGGACGACGGCGCCAGTCGGAAGAGTGTCGGCGCGATGTCCGACGGCGACTGGTAACCGTGGCGGCATTGTACCAGTTTTTGCTTTGAGGAGAGAGTGAGAGAAGAGTTTACACCGTATTGAGAGAGGGAGATCATCCTAATTTGATTCTGACGGGAATCATGATTTGATTCAAATTTTAAATGAGAAACTACTCAAAATTAATTAATTGCCATAACTACTCAAAATTAATTAATTACCATAACTAACGGAAATCATGATTTAATTCAAAATTTAAATTAGAAACTACTCAAAATTGATTAATTGTCTCTAATTTAATTCTAATTTCAATTTAATCTCATTGTACACATTGTATAAAAT